>NW_018404625.1:2571-122245 GCF_002113885.1 Mizuhopecten yessoensis
TTCCATAGCTTATCTACGTTGTTCTGCCATCATGAAATTTTGTTAAAAAAATATTTTTGTACAGGGAAAGGGCTTGATATAAGTTGTAAAAATTGTGCCCAATTCCATTGCTATGTGAAAAAGCCTAAAAGATATGTTTAAATCATCCAGTCAGCTGATTTCAACATAAAAACATATAATAAAAAGACGTCTTTTGAATGCGGATATTTGTTACCCACTGTCGGTTTTGTATTTATTAAATCAATATCGATTCCGGTAGCAGACGACAGACTGAAGTGCAGACAAATTGTAAACATGATCAATCCTAAGTAAGTAATTGATATTCTTTGTATTTCTATGATAGATCTATATAGTATAAGTATATGTAATTATAAATGTTTAACACCGTTTATGCAAAAAACTAGAACAGTGTTTGAAGAATCCATCTTTCATTCAAACTGCCTACTGGTTACGTTAGGCCTTTGGCACAGGGACCCGTAAATTTGATACAGCTAATGTTATATGAGCATTGAGGATGGCATTTTTACCGAAAGCCAAGNGAGGATGGCATTTTTACCGAAAGCCAAACTTGTAAAATTACTCTGAACACCTTAGTTTAGGTCCAAATATACACTGTAGCTGGAGCAAATTCTCGGGTACATGTGGCCTAAGGGTATGCAGTGCCATTCCCAGTGGTTTACATTGAAAAAACAGTGACGAAATTGTAAAAACGCCTGACTGCAAAGTGAGAATGGCAACTGCAAATATACAAAAATGAAAGGATTGATTTCACTGTGTATCGGTAGATTTAGATAATGTTCTTGTTGTACAGTTATGTCACATATGATTCTAAGAACAACTCGAAAAAATATTTATCCTAAATACCAATCTTCTCAGACATGTAACTGTTATATTATATTTCGCCATGTCAATCAACGTTTTGCATATAACATGAAGTGGTTATCTTGTTACACACAAAGTCACGAACGTGTGTCTGAGTGACATAAAAATCTGAAATCTGCAAATCTTCATGCTATACTAACGTGGTAAAAGTTTGTTTGTTTGTTTGTGTTAAACGGCCCATCGACAGTTGTGGTGGTTCAGGGCCATGGTGATTTATTAGCCACTTGGCCCGAAGGGAAGGGCCAAGTGATCAGCTTATGCCGTGGTGCGGCGTCCGTCGTCCGTCTGTAGGCCGTCCGTCGTCCGGCGTCAATATTTTACTTTAAACAACCTCTTCTTAATAACAAAAATGCCTAGGGTGATGATATTTGGTCAGAAGCAATCTGGGATGAAGGGCTACCAAGTTTGTTCAAATAAATGACCTTCACCAATTTTCAAGGTCACAGGGGTCAAATATGTTAAAAACTTTAAACAATTTCTCCTGAATAACCAAAATGCCTAGGTTAATGATATTTGGCCAGTAGCATCCTAGGATGAAGGGCTACCAATTTTGTTCAAATGAATGACCTTCACATAAATTCAAGGTCACAGGGGTAAATTGTCTAAAAAAAATAACCTTTAAACGACCTCTTCTCAATAACCAAAAGGCCTAGGGTGATGATATTTGGCCAGTAGCATGCTGGGATGAAGGGTTTCCACGTTTGTTCAAATGAATGACCTTGACTAAAAGTCAAGGTCACAGTCGTCAAATATGTTAAAAACCTTTAATACAACTTCTTCTGAATAACCAAAAGGCCTAGGATGATGATATCTGGCCAGTAGCATGCTGGGATAATGGACTACCGAGTTTGTTTAAGTGAATGACCTTTGTTCATTTTCAAGGTCACAGGGGTCAAATATGTTAAAACCTTTTAATGACTTATTCTGAATAACCATGAGGCCTAGGGTGATGATATTTTGCCAGTAACATGCTGGAAATTAGGACTACCGAGTTTGTCCAAATGAATGACCTTTGTCTATTTTCAAGGTCGCAGGGGTCAAATATGTAAAACTCTTTTAATGACTTCTTCCGAATAACCAAGAGGCCTAGGGTGATACTATTTGGCCAGTAACATTCTGGGATAAAGGACTTCCAAGTTTGTTCAAATGTATGTCCTTGACTTATATTCAAGGTCACATGGGTCAAATATGTTTACAAGCTTTCGCAACTTCTTCTGAATAACATAAAGGCATAGGGTGATGATGTTTGGCCAGTAACATGCTTGTATGAATGGCTACCAAGTTTGTTCAAATGAATGTCCTTGAATTAAATTCAAGGTCACAGGGGTCAAATATATTGAAAACTGTAAACGACTTTTGAACAAACAAAATGCCCAGGGCAATGATATTTGGCCAGAGGCATGCTGGTATGAAAGGCTATAAAGTCTGTTCAACTTAATGTCCTTGTTAATATTCAAGGTCAAATGTGTCACATGTTTAAATCTTTTAATAGATTCTTTTGAATCAAACACTGGTATTTTGTCTGTAGCTGTATCTTAGTCCACTTTTAAGATAAATGAGTGAACAATATAACTTTTTATTATAGGAGAAATACATTGATATCAGTGTTTGCATTACAAATTTATTTGCTGTAGTAGAATAACCTTTCCTAAAGCCAGCTTGGCTTGAAATTCATTTTCAATATCATTAAAAGCATAATTATAAATGTATTTTGAATTTTCTGGGTGTAAGTAGCGCTGGTCGTTAATGAAGCTCTCAGTCTTACCGTTTGGTTCTTTCTTTTCGCCTCTTTCATGACAGGATTTCTTATGGGAACTGTTCATTGACGTGATACATGGGGTTGGAGTATAATTTAGTGGGAGCCGCTTTAATACTCTGTACTATGTTATGATATAGAATTCTTGCCTGTCACCCAAACTATGTTATATATACATTACCTTTTGTAACACACATTTATGTGTGTCTGAGTGAGAGAAAAAAAAAAATGTGAGAGAAACAAATCCTATAATGTAACAACAATCAGTTTGATCAATACAGTTTATTTCCCAGTAATTATAAAATATGATAATTTACAATAAAAATAATATGTACGAAAATATGATGTCATGTATGCTTTACAACCAATTCCTTTGCGATCGATGTTTTTTTGTGGTTTTTTTTTTGGTAAATTGTTATTATGTTTACTTTTAACGTTTAAGTAATAATAATAATAACTAGATTTGATCAAGATCAAAACACGGGATTTCCAACAGGAAAATGATCAAAGATATGTTCTCTGACTGACGATCGCTTCCCTTTGCTTTCCTTCTTTGACCAACCTTACCATAGGGTCAAGTTATTTCTGAACAGTCAGCATTGATAGAAAGCTGTTTAGTGTTTCTTTCTTCCGTCCCCCTTACGTTTGTGGGAACCTTATTACCTTTGTGGGGACGTTATTTACTTGAGGTAGTTGTGAATGTCAGCGACACCAAACCCAGTACACACAGTGATAGTCCTGGGCAATAGTGAATGACAGCTCTGTTATTTGGATACAGTACACCAAACAACAGTAGGTATGATGATAGTTACACAGGCAATGGTGATTGACAGCTCTATTAACCCCTTTAAGTTCAGGGGTCATAGTGACTGGTGCATGGAGGTCAGCGGTTATAGCGACTGATGATAGGAAGTAGTTCAGGCGTCCTAGTGACTGGTGCTTGGAGGTCAGCGGTTATAGCGACTGATGATAGGAAGTAGTTCAGGGGTCATAGTGACTGGTGCTTGGAGGTCAGCGGGCTTTGAATTTGACATGTTATCTGATAACATGTCATGGAAAAAGTAAGCCCCGACCAAGATCTACCAGAAGTATGAAGCGGTCAAGCAGTACACCGAAAGCGTTCGAAGTTATGGTCGTTCGAAAAACGTTTTTAAAAACTCTATTTTTAGATCTGTGACCTTGACCTTTGACATTATGATCAGGAATTTGTTCACATACCATGTGATTCTTGTCCTCTAATACATACTGAAATATGAACGATATATCTTTATTCGTTCTTGAGATAGAGTGTCCACAAGATCATTTGACCCCTGTGACCTTGACTGAAGGTCAAGGTCAAAATGCTGAACTCTATGTGAGGCCAAACATACATACTATAGATGTGCCAAATATCAACCCTGTATGTGTCTTAATGAAGGAGAAGAAGCGTTTTAGTATTTTTTTGGAAATTTTGAATTTTGGCGGGAAAATGGAATATTCAAAGTAGCATAACTTCGTCATTTTTGATGCTATGACCTTGAATCTTTGGAAATACCTTCATTAGAACATGCCCTTTGTGATGTGAAAAAAAATGAACTTATTTTGATTTTTTCATTGTTGACCTATATTTGACCCCATAGCGAGGCTTTTAACTTGAGATATTCTCTGAAATCATGTCGTGGGAAAAAGTTAGCCCCGACCAAGCTCTGCATGAAGTATTGGGCGTTAAAGCAGTACAACAAATGGTTTTGAAGTTATAGACATTCGAAAAACGTTCAATAATTCTCTATTTATAGATCTGTGACCTTGACCTTTGGAGTTACGATCATGATT
Source organism: Mizuhopecten yessoensis (assembly GCF_002113885.1). NCBI lineage: Eukaryota > Metazoa > Mollusca > Bivalvia > Pectinida > Pectinidae > Mizuhopecten > Mizuhopecten yessoensis. The sequence goes on from NW_018404625.1 coordinate 7,022, forward strand.
TTGTTCGGGTATTGTGAGATCGTTGTCCTTTATCATGTACTGAAATATGAACGTCATATCTTTGTTCGTTCTTGAGATAAAGTGTTAACAAGATATTTGGAAATAATCGTAAGAAAAAACAGAAGCATCACGTGACTTGGAGAACCGTCTCCCCCTATACAAACAAGGGAATGGTATCGGCCGATATGAAGATAACATTTCAAATCCTTAATCAGAAATTAATGACGAAAATTGACTCATACCTGTAAACACTCAATATTTCTCCCCGTGACTCTTACCAACATTGGAAAGGGAACTGGAATTCCGTTGACGTAGATCCGGTCCGTGTCCGTTTCATATCGTGCTATAGTTAATGCACTGCTGTTAAAGCATGGCTAGTTTAACGAGTTTTAAACACAAATTTTCAATATATATTTTTGTAGATATACGAAATATACTTTAATTCATAATTACTTGTCGATCTTATAGTATAACATCTTTAAATCTCTATACTTCACAATTTTATTGATGAATTTCAGTGTTTTCTTAATAAGTAATTTGATTTTTAAGGTCAATTTGGGGCCTTTTTAAGGCACCTTCCGCTAGATAATTTCTGCTGTTCGTTTCCTGAAATAAATGCACGAATCACGTTTTTCCCAAAATCAGCAGACACAGGCCCCAGTAGGAAAGGGGTTAAAAATCACTGTTTTAATATTTACCAGATAAAAGTCAATTTGGCATTAAATAAAGCTATCATGGCAAGATTTAAGATTCTGAAAATTCACATATGCATATAAACAGCCATCCGGTTTCTGTGTTTCATATAAACAGACAATCAGGAAAGATACACAAAGATAATCATCTAGCTGTGTTATTGTGTTACCATTATATGTTAAATCATTAATTAGACCACAATTCTTTTGATAACTAGACTTCTTTGCAGTTACAGTTTGCTTTTGTTTAAAAAAAAACCTCCATGAAATAAATTTTTAATATGCATCATATGAACAATACGATGACGTAACAAATTCACGGTACATTGATGTCTATTAGTTCACCTGTAATTGCTGGGCATAAACACCCGAATGCAGTAATGATACTAGAATTGACCCAGGGGTCGGGCCACAGCCCTAGGGACCGACAGATTTCTTCACGGTAACTTTAAGAAAAATGCTCTTTTTCTCCCGATAGGCCATTCCAATAACCCAGATGGAGTTTGTAATGATCTGAGGGTCCGTATTATCAAGGTGATGTGGCATTTATGGGAAAATATGCCGTTGGCAACATGATCCTATTGAGTACTGTGTAAAAATATCAATAATCATCTGGAAGACACACAGGCACGCACAAGTGTTGATACCTTGTTTGGATCTCAGTTAGCATCCGCAGAGCTTAATTGACACCGACTGCAAAATCAGATTTTGGTATTGATTGATATTTGTATTGATTTTATGTAAAAACATGAGAGTGGTCGGTCGGGTGGTGCAGTGGATAGCGCGGTTGTCTTTCACCAAGGCGGCCGGGGTTCGATTCCCCGATCGGACGTGAAAAAGTTGGGGTTACCTGCCCGACCACGTGGGTTATCTCCGGGTACTCCGGTTCCCTCCCACACAAAGACCCCCACGCGCTAACATCCGGGCCAACAAGAGTGATTAATATAAGTTGAAATAATTTTTTTCGTAATTGTTGTTAAATAAATTAAGTTTATATTTTACATGAGAGTGTTCCTGTTCATTAAAAAAAATAACGTTTAAAGGCGAATTGAACGACAGTCTTCTGAGGGAATAAATGTAACCAGAGCGAGTACGGGATTCGAACTCTGAACCCCCTTACCGTCGCTGTAACTAACAGCGCTAATTGATCTTCAAACGAAATTAAGGAGAAGTTACTCTAAATGTGTAAGGAAAATTGTGGTGGAATTTTGATTTTCCTGCTATATTAACATCTGTTCGATTACTACACATTTATATGGACATCTGTCAAGTTATGTCTGATGGTTTTGCATCTGTAACAGGAAAGAGAATTGTGTGCTTCCACCGGGGTCCGAACCCTCGATCTCCTAGTCGGACGCTCTACCACTGAGCTAACGGGAAATTCCCTACAGCTGACGCTTGTAAGGCAACCTAATAAATCCACATCTTTTACACTACTCCCCCCTTTTTAAATGGTCATAGGAACGTGTTAAGTCCCTGTGAGTCAACCCTGGGTATCCGACGATGCATTTCTACCATGTATATATTTAAATGTACATGAACGGAGACGATTATAATAAAAAAAGATAAACATAAAATGCTTATGATACCAAATCAAATTAAAAAGCAGAGAGCGAAAGTGAGCGTAATCCATGGATATCGAGGTTGCTTAGCATACGGAATTAGGTTTCCGCTTGAATAATTCATACTGCCGACATCACCACTGGCGAGTGTCGATAGCAGTCAATCCTTAGTATAGAATCGACCATGAGGGCTGCTACATACCAAAGGCCTTGCTGGAGATTATAATACCTGTAAAAAGGTGCTTTATTTACACATCGTGAACATGTCGTTGGAAACGCAGACAGGAAAAACGTCCTATCTAATCCCCAGGTAAAAAACACATTCATTATTTTTTCTAACCGTTAACATATAAATAGTTTTTACTGAATTCGGCCTATACAATGACTGTTATATATAATATATGTAAGTGTGCTGGAAGAAATAGTTATCGGATTTTGCACAATCTGTTTTTGGCTGAAAGTCAACTACAATGTAATATAGTCACCATGCTGTGATTTGTTGACGGATATTAAATGGTTTTGCATTTTGGGGAAACTAATAATATTCTGTTAGGTCTTAAATAATATTACATATCTTAACAAAGATCATTTTACCATATAGTGTAACGGCTGCAAAGGTGAGACCAAATTCTGCGTGATGTTATGTACATTGTATTAGATATCAGTCTAGCGAGTCTTCATTCATCAAAAGTCAACAATGGCAAGTGCCTATCTCTACAACCTAAAAATATAATTCTTGTTGGTCTGTCCTTGTTCGGTGTATTTAGCACTTGTCCACATCTGTACTTGCTGACCAGTATGGATATTTGTCTAGGAACTATTTGTTAGCTAGAAGTTCACCGACAGCTGCCGCTAAAACGTATATATGGTTGTACAGTTAAGGATTTCTTCATTACTGACTAAAAACGCCAAGAAAACATTGTCTCTTGTCAGTTTTTCGACATGAACAGTTCATAAGGGTATCAAATTATATTATCATTTTTTTAGCAAGATTATAAAAAAGAATTTACCTCACTAAATCGTCCCTTTAAAGCAAAACAAAGTAAGGTTATAAATTTAAATTAAGATTTTCATCACCAAAGAAGCGTGACTTTTATTGGCTTTGGAAAAACTAGTTTTTTTTAAAATGACCTAAGAGAGAGTTTACCCGAGACGCAGTCATCTATATATAATATATCATGGCAAATGCCCTGATAATTCAAACCTTATTATTGTTTTATAAAGTATATCTGATTGTAATGATTTTTTCATCGATATAGACATTAAACACTTTTCAGTGAGATATCACTATAAAGTGTGTATCGGATCAGCGCTATCACAAGGAGGCAAGCACACCAACAAACCATGTCTCCAAACCAAACTAAACCAAGCCTGGAGCAAAGCATTGCATTTCAGGGATTGTTTGCTTCATCATATATAACGTTGCTGCAAACCAAGATTTTTAGATTTCAAGATTTTTATTACCACTCAGACACACAATATGTGTTACATGAGGAAATAAAGTTGCAGATATGGCAAATGAAGTACAATATACATATTTATATACACAATGTCATGTATAACTGCAAGAATGGACAGTTCAATTTAGAGCCGGTGTAACATGAAAAAGTGACCCGCGTAGAAAAACTACCCGGGGTCCAAATTTCACGCAGAAATCTTACCCGGGCATCCGTAGAAAACAGACCCATAATCGTTGAAAAATGACCCGAAAACCGATTAAGATTTCTACGGATTTTTTTTTTTTTTTGTAAAATTATGTAAATTTGAAATTGTACCTATAATCTTGTCCAGTTAGATCAAACGTATGTAAAAACACGAATTTTCGCCCAGAATGCTTAGTTTTATTCCAGGATGATCCAGGGAGCTGTCCAAATCCAAATATTTTGAAGTTATGTCTAAATACCGGTATATTGTTCCGGTTACACACACACAACCTCACATACCCTCACACACAACCTCTCCCCCGAAAAAAATATAGGAGCACTCTGATACGATCTGGGGCACATTGTTGGTGTTTAATGATGCTTTACTATTGAATCACTTTTATGTATTATTCATTCGTTCTCAATTGAAAAACAGTTGAATCAGTTTAAACAAATTCCAGTATGAATAAAAAGCATCGGCGAGTATAGCGATGCGGCATTTACCTTTTGGGGCCCCATAGGGGAAATAGAGGTGAAACCTTTGAAATCCTTCTTCTACCACAGGTATTTAGAGATTTCGTCCCAATTTGGTTCGGAGCATCCTTGGACAAAGGGTACTCAATCTTGTTAAAATGGTGGGTTTGGACCCCCTGGGTGGAGAGGGGCAGGCCTTAATAGGGGAAATAGAGGTAAAATCATTAAAACCCTACCTTTTCCGTCGGGATAAGGGGGTTTTATCCTTATTTGGTCTCGGGCATCCTTAGGCAAAAAGGACTTGATCTTGTATAGACGGTGGGTGGGGACCCTTTGGTTGCAGAGGGGCCGGGCTCAAAAGGGAAATTGAGGTTTTAATCTTTAAAATCCTTCTCCTTATGTACCATTTGAGGGTTCAACTACCTTGAACGGTGAGGGTCAACGGCACCAATTTGTGTTAGGACGAGGACATGTGATAACGATAGTGCCGTCGCTGGGGCTCGAACCCGAGACCCTTGGCTCTCCAGCCCGATGCTCTACTGCTAAACTAAAGGGAAATTCCCTACAACTGACGCTTGTAAGGCAACCTAATTAATCCTCTCTTTTACATAATACATGTAGTCACTGATGCTATTCGATGTTAAGCTTCCGAACAGATCTAAATCATGGCCTATCATTTGCCCTGTCATTTTAGGCTATACTAATTTCTGTTCTGATTGATGGACCAAAATAAAAGTTGTTTAATTGAATATAGTAATCGTGTTCTTGAAGATGGGGGAAAATGCCATCATCTTCCGGAAAACGGCTGCTGAAGACTGGCTTCAGATTAGTCGAAATGTATACATTGTCCAATATCACTATGTAAAAGTGTGCAGTGTCACTACGAACACTACTGCAATCTGCGTTGATTTTTTTTTAATTTGACAATGTGTCCGTGTTAGGTCGGGTTCTGAATGGTCGTCATTTAGATATTGACCGATGTTATAGATTTGGTATGTAGATGTATTATGTAGGGTTGTCAACGGTTAGCCGGTTAACCGGTTACTCGGGCGAAAGATCACGAACCGGTTACCAAAATCCTTAACCGAAAAGTCGGACATTTACTTACCCCTTTTGGGAGCCCCATGTTTCCCTGGCTTAGACCTACACACTATCTGCATTTGCATAGATGCCACCAAAATTGCATAGTTTTGTAATAAAAACAGTGTACAGGGATTACATGTTAGTGTTAATTTTGTACTCTAATTTAAATACTGACAAAGAGATGTCGACAATAACATTTAAAAAATCTATTTTATAAAACAGATTTTAAAAGGAAGCCAGAATACAACATATCAACTTTCTGAGATAGAAAATGTCTTTACATGCGAGATGTAAATATAATCTGAACAGTACACACTTGAATGAGCAAGCATGTCTTAAAACGTTTGTCAAGTAAATTTTGTTCTAAAGAATAATATTACCGCATAAAATTTAGAGTACAGATAACTGTAATTGAATCCGTCTTACTGCATTCCGACATTCGTTGTCCATGACATATACTTACTGAGGTAACATGCAATTACATGCAATCCTGTGTAAACCTCGAAATACACGAGTAAACTATCATGCTGATCAATATGTACATGTATGTTTGTGGTGTAAATACGTTTCAGATAGAACATTTTCCAAACATATAATGTATTTGTTGCTGTTTATTATTTAACTACCAAATTGACCGATTAACCGGTTACTCGATCGGTAGGACAGTAACCGGTTACAAAAATAAGACCGGTTTGACAACCCTACTATTATGGCATTGCGATCATGTTCTGATCCATCACTTGCGACTACTTGGTTAGCCTCGGCACCTTATGGTGTAACGGTTCCTGTTACGAGTAGATATTGTTAAACTTTATAATAAAAAAAGGAAATGTATGTACCCTTCCAGAGCAATGATTTCACATCTGCTTTAGTAAGTTCATGTTGTGTAAAACTTCGTGTCCTTTGTTAGTTATGACTTGCATATTATTTTATATACGGTATATCTCGCTCAAATTGTCTTTTGAAAACGTCTCTATGTTTAGGATACTTAGTGGATTTAAAAGCATATAAATAATAGATAAATAGATAAATACAGGTACTGCCATCAAAAGACGTGGTAGCATATGTGTTAATTCTCTTATACTAATAAATAATAAATAATATACAACCGGAATTTATTACCGGAAGTAAATCTTCAGTGGGGTGCAGAACAGTTTAAGCTTCTTGGAGTAGAATTTCATGTAGACCTACATAGGATACCAAAACTAAACTTTGATAAAAAAAACTTGTTAAGCTTAAATCTATTATTAATTCATGGAAAAGAAGATCTATTACTCCTATTGGTAAAATACATGTCATAAAGTCATTAATGGTTTCCCAATTTAATCACTTGTTTATTTCTTTACCAAATCCCAGTGACAAATTTCTTCATAAACTCAATTGTATCCTTTATGAATTTCTTTGGGATGGTAAGGTTGATAAAATAAAGAGAGATGTTGTTGTTGAAAATTATAGAGATGGAGGTCTTAAGATGGTACACTTATTGTCATTTATAGAATCTTTAAAATTAAGTTGGATAAGGAGGCTTCTCCAAAAACAAGGCAAATGGCAGGAGATATTAAAAACATATATCAATATTGATCTTCTCTTTAACTGTGGTAATAAATATATATCTATATGCCAAAATACAAGTACAAATTTGTTCTGGAAAGATGTATTTAAAGCATGGAGGAGACTTTCTTATAAGGAAGATCTTGTAAGGGAAAAGGGACAATCGTTTTTAAAATTGCCTTTATGGTATAATAAAAGTTTAACTATAAATCAGAAGTGTGTATTTTATCCTGAATGGTATAGATGTGGAGTTAGTATTTTTAATGATTTGATAAAAAAATCCCCCGCACATACATTTTATACACATGATGAGTTTAATAACAAATACAATTTAAACACAAACTTTACCAGATGTATATTGGAGTAGCTGGCTATAGGTGTACAACTGGCTTTATACATTAAACTGTCTAAAAGGTGTATTACACACATGTACATGTCACAATGTATTTTATTATTATTATAATGAAAAATACTGGAGCTTAGTGAAATATACACAATTGTTGTCAGAGCACCACACATGTTCTATCCCATGAGTAGGAATATGTGTTTTTCCAATATGCTATTTTTTCTCGCATCAAATTCATTTTATGTGTTTCTTGCAATTGTGTCTCTGTCTCTAATAGGTACTTCTTGTACCAATGATGTTTTGTTTTTGTTCTTTATATTTGTTGGTGTTTATATTTTTGTAACCATCTTGAAAGGTAGGAGTCTTAGTGTGAGTAATAATTTTTCCGTTTTGAGCCTTGGTCGTAGAAAGTACTAGAGTATTGTCGTTGAATTGTCAAGGTTTGGATGATATCAATAAGCGTAAGGACGTATTTTCATACCTGAGAACAAAAAAATATGATATCTACTGTATTCAAGATACACATTTCTCAGAAACCCCCCAGAAAAGTTTATTAGGTCAGAATGAGGATTTCACTGTTATTTTAATTCGTACAAGTCAAATTCTATAGGGGTAGCCATATTACTTAATAATAATTTTGATGCGAAAGTAACAAGAGAGAAAAAGGATTTTTCAGGAAATTTTCTTGCATTAGATTTAGAGGTAGAAGGTAAAAAGATAACAGTGATTACATTATATGGTCCAAATATTGATACCCCAGCTTTTTATGATAAAAAGCAGAAACAATAAACGAATTTAATAATGAGTGTTTTCTCATATGTGGAGATTTTAATTTAGTACTTAATTAAAGAAAAGACTATGATGAACTTTACAGACAAATAAATAATCCTAAAACTAGAGATAAACTTCAGGAACTTATTGAGGAATTTTACATGGTAGATATCTATAGGGAACAACACCCAGAAACTGGAAGATATACTTAGAGAAAAAGCAACCCTCGTGAACAAGCACGTCTAGATTTTTTCCTTATATCAGAAAATGTATTATCCAGTTTATATGAATCCACTATTGAGCCAGGATAAAGATCAGATCATTCGATACCAACTATTTTTCTAAAATTTAATGATTTCAAAAAAAGGAAAGGGCCTTTGGAAGTTCAATAACTCTTTACTTCAGGAATTTGAATATTTAGATCTTGTCAAAAAGTCTATAGAGGAAATTTAAGTGCTATTCCAGTGTACCAAATTGATAGCATTAATCTCATTCCTGATACAGATATCCAATTTATAATTAATGAACAGCTGTTTTTAGAGAAACTTTTGATGGATATAAGGGGCAAAACAATACCATACTCTTCATACAGGAAAAATACAACAAAACATTCGAGAAAATAATCTTAAAGATGAGATAAAGATTATTGAAGATTCAGAAAGAATAGATTGGGAAATGTTAGAAAGGAAGAAAAGAGAACTAGAAAGCATTCGACTCCATAAACTAAAAGGAGGCATAATCAGGTCTAAAGCAAATTGGATAGAAGAAGGAGAAAAAACAACTAATTATTTTTTTAAATCAGAAAACAGAAATTTTAAATCCAAAATTATACCAAGAATAGTAAAAGAAAATGGCACTTTAATTTCTGATCAAGTAGACATTCTGAACGATTTTTTTTTTATGAAAATGTGTATAATAATGATGATACTATAGAGGAGGTTAACTTAGACAATCTATTTGAAAATATTGAAATTCCAAAGTTAAATGTTACAGAATCTGTATATCTCTATAACTGAGGCATCAAAAACTCTTTATAATATGAAAAATAATAAAAGTCCTGGGTTCACATTCGAACTTTTTAAGTGCTTTTGGAAACAGTTAGGTATTTTTGTAGTAAGATCTAGTAACAATAGTTATGAAAATGGTGAATTATCTGTAACTCAGAAACAGGGCATAATTACTTGTTTACCAAAGGGAGATAAGCCACGTCAATTCCTAAAAAACTGGAGACCTATTTCTCTTTTAAATATAGTATATAAAATAGCTTCTGGAACAATAGCAGGTAGAATAAAAACAGTCTTAGATAAACTTATTAATACAGATCAAACAGGTTTTATTTCTGGGCGATACATAAGGGAAAGAGGAAAATAATATACCAGGGATATTACTCATGATAGATTTTGAAAAAGCTTTTGATTCTGTATCCTGAAAATTTATTGATGAAGTATTGGATTTCTTTTATTTTGGACATAGTATAAAAAATTGGGTAAAAACTGATCCGATATCACCTTATATTTTTATCCTGTGTTCGGAAATTTTGGCAATCAAAATAAAAAATAACAAGAATATCAAAGGCTTAAAAGTACTTGAAGCTGAACAACCTATTTTACTTTCACAATATGCAGACGACACATTTTTAATTCTAGACGGATCAGAAACATCACTTAGAGAATCTATAAAAGAATTGAAATACTTTGTGGAGTACGCGAACACAGCATCACAAAAATGTGTGACACTTGACTGTTGGACTGTAGTGTATAATTGCGATAATAACTTTTTTGTTTTTTGTTTGGCCTTTTTTAATTATGATGCAACGATCCCACATATTTTGTATCTCGGCATTATTTGTTTGTGTTTAAATAATTAATAAAAATTACTAGTGCCAATTGGAGGGTAAAACAATTCATAAATATCATTTAAAGTTATGTCTTATCTACAAAGGGTAGCTGTACTGTACACATGTACTGAAAGTGTATGACACGATTCCTTAGAAGAGATATCAATAAAATTTGCCATTGGATTGAAAAATATTTTGAAAAAGATCACATTCCTAAATATTAAAAAAAGTGAATCTGAACGTGGATTCGAACTTGCAGCGTTCACTTCTTCTGGTCAAAAGTAAACTGCCGGACAGACACTGATATGGAAATGCAAACTGTTTTAACCTAAGAGACACCTGTCTTAGTTTTGCGAAACTTGATTAACCATGTTTTTCATTATTTTGAGCACTTTCCAAAACAGCCAAAGGAGGATTTTTAGTCTGGGAAACCCCATCACTTTCATAGATATATTCTCAGCAGTTCAAAAATTCATATTCAATTGGTTTGATATCTTTTCTGTGCATTATTGGTGCTAGTATTTATTTACTCATTAATTAATATTGTTTCCTGTATTCATAAGTTATTAAACTTATATTAAGCCCTTTATTGTTATATCTGTATTGTACATCATGTATGTAATGATTTATCATGTGTATATGATAAACAATATACAGTAGCCTTTTTGAGGTAATAAGTGTTTATTATTTAGTTTTATCAGTTTCGTACCCCCCAAAAAATATTAAAACTTAAAAAAGACATATCCAAAAAATATACATATCCTTAACCTAACATATCACATAAACTGAAAAGCTACAAGTCAGACATGTAACTTTCACACAGATAAGTTATGAAACAGTCTATAATTGGATTGCCATTTTCTTCCTATATCAACACCTTTCTTTGTTCTATAAAAAGTGGGGGAACTGAGAACACCCCTTCCAAAGTAATTGTTACAAGACCGCTCAAGGGAATTACATAATACAAGGAACAAAAGTGGGTCCCTTTCCAACTGCTGACAAAACCCTAGAGATTCGACTCATTATAATATTTGTCATATATACAGTAACCCCCCGCCCACTCTCTCTCTCTTAATTTAATTTTGAATTCAACTGGAAGGGGATTAGGGAATGGAACCACCGCTCATCAAGGTAGCTCTGCTAGTTACGCCAACTGCACTGTGGTCGGATATCCAGGTGTCGAATCCCGGTCTAGCTCCTTTGTATTTTCACACTTTGAACACTGATGTTGATTTATTTTGTTTTTATATTTATTTGTTTACATTAAATTAATTTGCAATGTGTAGGTTTTTTCTCTCTCTCTCAGAAATAGGACATTAAACCAAACAATACGATAACACACAAACACACACACACCTATATATGTATATACACACGTATCTACTACACACCGTGACAGGTAGAGTACTAGTACTAGATTTACATCAAATATCATACTTTTGAACTTCCCTTGTCTAATTCTTGTGTAATCAGCTTAAAGTATATTTTGCAAAGTTTTTCCTCATTATAAACATAAAATAGTTGTTCAAGTTTAAGCGTAGATGGGAATTGCCAATTAAATGGTTTTTAAAAATGTATATTAATCTTATCATTATTCTGTTTTACATATGGTAATACAATTATACTAATCTTCTGTATATATGTTACAACTTGTACATAGTCTCTAACCTCTCACTATTATTATTATTGTAACTCCCTGTCTCAATTTCTAACTGATGCACATGAGTGAGTAATTAATCAAAGCGCTGAGCTTGAATTCTCATCTCTCAGAAAAAAGTGTATGTATGTAATAAATGTGTTTTATTAAAGATCAAAATACCGTTAAAGCCAAGGTATGTACCGACATTTTCGATTAAGATAAAGTGTAAGTCACTCCAATAGACCACACAGATGTCGCTATCTTAAATCATTTTATATTTATTGCGCTCTTTTCAGTTTGCAAAATCACTCGAATACGCTGTATACCGTTAGATAGCAGTGTACATTAGACATGGCCTAATCCTATTAGGAATATAGGGCATGTCTCAAATGAACATGGATTTAGTGCGTTCATCATGCACAGCACACCTTAATATATTTACATATATATTAACTATAATATAAATACATTTTTTTTTTTTTTAGAAAACGTTTTTCAAACGTTCCCCCAGATTGCGGACTTTTGAAAACCATGGTCACCACAACAACAAAAAAACGCTAAAAAATACAAAAACAAAAAACTTACTAACTCCAAATTTGACTCCTGCAGATAGATTTTCTCTCTCATAAAACCTGTCTTAAGGACGTTTTAGCGTAGGTCATTCCTTTTGAATTTTCACAAAATTTACACATGTACTGAGTACAAACATAGTCTGCATGAAAAGCTAGCTTTTGTTGTGTATACACAAATTTGTTAATGGCCAAAACTATACTCTCAAACCAGAGACGTCTCTGCTCAAATCAATTGATTTTATTTTCTTGAAAAATGATAGTCCAATTCATCATGCATATTCCTCTTTAAGAGTTTATTTTGGATTTTGAAACAAATCATATTTCGGGGTTATTTATTGTACAAACACATCACCCATGGCCACCGTACGCTACTGTATACTGCTACCTCATAATCAGGAAGAGGATATCCACTCGCATGTTTCGCTTGACGTATTCTCCCTTGTATTCAGATACTATTTCCGGTTTAGAGTTACTTCCCCTGTCAAGTTGGGAGCTTTGTCCTTCATTTTGATGCTAAATCTCGTTCAACCAGACGCTTGATCACTTTCTCTGCGGCGTAGCTTGCGCAGACAACAAGAGTCTGGTTGAACGAGATTATTTGATGTTGTGCTGGTAAAACGGTGGAATGTAGGCTTTGTGAGGAATGTCGCGAGTTCGACTCTTGCAGTTTTCCTGCTCGCTTTTTCTATTTTCAAACATTCACATTTCAAACATATTTAATTCTGTAAAATGAATTGCATTATGTGACAGACTTAACCCTTTCGTCACTATGTACCTTTAGTAGACTCTACCATGCATTGATATGGATGAGCCCATTATGGTTTACAGTGTTGAAAGGGTTAAACAAATATTTCACAGCGGTGACAATTGTAGTAATACAGTTTAATGTGTGGGTACCCTGTACCTTAAATGCGATTATACAGTTTATGCTATACAATCTGTAACCCTAGTAGAACGACACGCAAGGGTCTTCATGCATGAACGATGACATGACATTGATCCTTGAAATGAACAGATGCATGGATATTTAACATTTTTGATAGAGGGGGTATACTATTCATGTTTTATTAAGCCAGTCGCCATCTCTCTGCTACCCTCTGCTTCTAAAGAACCTAGGAACTAGGAACACAGACATGATATTTTTGACAAAGGTTTTTGGAAGGTGGCTTGGTGGGGAAGGGGTTGGTTTCGGTGGTGGTGAGGACAGGATGGAACATATTCATGTTTTATAAAGTCAGTTCCCATCTCTTTGTTACCCTCTTCTTTTACAGAACCGCAACACCTAGAATAATGTTATTTGACCTTTACCAAATTGGGATGAATTATATCAAAATTATCCAAATACATTACCACGACCTTTATACAAGGTCACAGAAGTAAAGTTTTGTGTTATGAATTCTCATGCGTCTACCTTGGAAGGAGGGCTACTGAAGTTGTTCGGAAAATATATATTCACTTCTCTTTATGGTCATAGACATGTTAAAGGTTAAAACATTTGAAATATTTTCTTTTTACAAGGATCAAAGCCAAGTGATTGTGTTGTGATACTATTTTTCATAATAGTCAATATTTTATAAGCGGCATACTGGAAAAGACTGGAAGCTTTGTCTGTTACAGGTATATACACTGTATAGGTTTATGCATGGTATAGGATTTTACATTGTATAGGTTTATACATTAATATACGTGTGACGTTCCAGCAATATTTTGTCAGCGAAACCGCAAAATCTATTCTTTTTTAAAATGTATTGTTTTACATGATTATTTTTACCTCATGCCTCAACAACAAAAACAAAAACTTGTTGGCGACAAATTCCTTCCGTGTACCAATTCCTACTACGGCATCTGTACCAAGCAAGCAAGAATGAAAATTCAGATTTTTTTCCAAAACAAACTACAGAAACTGTGTTTGTATCTGTAGCCAAAATTGTTGAACAATATGAACCATGGCGGGAATTGGTTATTGGCGAGAACCAATTTATTACAATTACCGTTTTCCCCATAGGCTTCCATTTATAAGTGTTCTCTAAAGTTGAAACCAAAACTTCAAGATAAAAGTACCACAATTCTATAGGCACCTGCACATTGTTTACAAGGAATATATAGTATACGCTCTTAGTCTTTAGCTACCCTTATTTTAAAACCAAATAACAATAAAAACTGTTTCTTTAATAAAAAAAAAAAAAAAATGTTTTTTTAAAAAAAAAAAAAAAAAAAAAAAAGGATTTACGAGAGTCCTAGGCAGCGTTCAGTCGTGTCTGTGGTTTCAGCATGGCCAGCCGAAGATCAGTTCATTATGTTCTGATAATGCAGTAATTCATAGACAAGCAAGTGAAAGTGGTTTGCCTTAACTAACATATAAATGACAATCATAAATTTAAATAAGATTTTATGTGCCATTTTGGTAAAACTAAAAGCCAGTGAAAAATCTTCATTTGAGCTTGGCAACATTCAAGTAGTCAAATTATTCAATAGGCAAACGATTTCACTTTTAAAATCGGATTGATTTAGAGTGTAATATTTGTTCTGTGTCTGGTAAACTTTTTTTATTCTAAACAATGTCGCCACTTCTATCCATAAAACCCTAGCAACGGTCAACATTTATAAACCTTTCCGCTATGACAAAAAAAGGTCAATTGAGACTATATTGTTGTCTGAAGCACATAGACAGCTTGTACAGACAACCATTACTAATTTATTACTGATCGTGTCCGCACTATTTGCTGGTTCTTTATATAACTGTTTTTGCCCCTAAATTAGATATCGTCTGATAGGGTTTACACTATGTGTGTGTGTTTTATAGCTGTTAAGCATCATGTTTCTGTGTTTACTCAGGTGAGTGTCATCTATGGTTGTTTGGGGTTAAACGTCTTCGAAACAACCCGGGTCATATGTGTACGGGTGCCTAGGCAGACGCCGACTGAAACAGAAAGTAGATAGAAAAAAAGAAGACAGAAAAAATAGGAAACGAAAAAGATCATAAGTGTTGCAATTGGGGCATCAGATCAATTTTGGTCTCAGCCATGTCCCCTTCGTAAAAATACACGGAAGAGAGACCCCGATTCTACAGGGAGCCCCATATTAGTCGCTCCAATAAGATAACAAATTCAAATTCAAATTCAAATCCAAAAAATTATTTGCACATTTGTAACTTCAAAGTAGTTTAAAGGCATAATAGTAAAACACAGTGACATACATTCATAGACATATACATGTAGAAAAGTCGCAAGGTGATAGCTTATATTTCTTATATACATTAACATGAACAAAATTAACATAGCTTCAAATGGAAAATTTGATTTAAACATTTTTAGCTGCAAAGTCCATACTTTATACTGTCAGCAACAAACATAATGATTATATATAAGAAACAATCAACATACTATATACACATAAACATTAGAAAGATACATATTTACCATTTATCTTAAATGTGCATAGCATCCGACGTACTTAAAGATGCTTGGTATGAACAATGACTTTAACGAGAGTACTGAACGTGCAGTTTGTTTTGTTCTGTGTATAAAAGTCCATAAAAAGGTATGCAGATTTACTATGTGATTTGATAAAGGTATTAAGAACTTATAAGTTGAAACTAGTGTCAGAAAATCATCAAAATACATAATAAATAAATAAATGATCATCAGGTCAGCTATCCAAGTTGTATGCCAACCCGAATGCAAGACCCTGTCTCTTGTTCTGTTTGATTAAACTCAACATCGACACAGTAAGGTTGTAACTGGGCATGAAACGGTAAAATGGTATTCGAATCGGCTAAAGAAATCGACGGATATTGCATGGATGGTTTCTCATTGTCGTCGAAGTTTTGTTCTATGCTAGACTTTCCGATCCGTGTCAAGGGTTAGCATGCACATTGAACAATCATTGAGAGCAGTATCTTTGTTTTCTTACATTTCTTGTTCTTGTTCTTCATCTAACGATGACCAAAGTGTTATTGATGATAGTTCTAATAGATATCCCTTTGCGTAGGGACCAAAGCATCCTTATGGATCTTGTTGAAGACCATGATTAATTGTGGTTTATATTTATATTTTGCTTGTTGCTACGCAACTCCCCTTCTGTTTCAACAGTAGTGTTACCTAGTACACCGACGAGTTTCAGAGGGACGAAACAACAGTATGATACAGTGCAAGTCATTTTTGCCATACTGTATCTATTTTCAATATTTTAGGGTGCAATCTCCCGTGTATATGTGTGTGTGTGTGTTCCGATCACCTCTCTACGTGTTCAATTGGCGTGATTAGCGAGGACGTCAGAAAATCGATGAAGCTCTAGCTTCAAATGAGTAAGTTATTAGGCCTCGTGTATCACATTCTGTAAGTGTAAGTTTTTTTTCACTAACACACTGCTTGTAAATGTTTTCAGTTTAAGGTTCAACAAGCCCCTAAAAGACGCTATAGTCAGCGAAAATTTCATTCCTTTGATACTTCATCTTCAGAAACCCAAATTAAAAATCGGACTTCATATCTGTGTTTTGAAGATGTCGAACTTATACAATAGCTATTAAAATTGTGCTTAGTGAGGTAAACGAAGTCAACTATAAGGTATTTAGGCTGATGTCGTTATACATGTTAAAATAGTTCACAGAACATGTCAATAAAGATATAAATTTTATTTATTTTATAACAATTACACTGTGTAGGACTGACACCTGATATAGCTAGTACCGAAGCGGGCATGGACGCTAGGCACAGACAAGCCACGGGATGTTTTCCGATATTTCTAGTATTTTCTGGTAGCGTAGAGACAAATAAAGGAGCACAACAGTTATACAATGAACAATGTTGTATGCGATGCAGATGATTTGTAATCTATTTCATGCGATCTGAAGATATTGGTAAAAAAATGACTACAAAGTACCGGTACAAAATAATTTACAAAGAAAGAAGAAGAGATAACTATTAAAGTGTGACATATACGATGATGAAGCGGACGTTACTGGCATATGTAGTTCAGACCGGGATAAACAATTAATTGTCATATGTCTAAATGTAGTCATTACGATGTAATTGACTTAAATGATTTTTCGTCTGTGTACGGCGAATAGTTGTTGATACATTTTCAAGTGTACGGCGACTAGCATGTTAACAGTACGGCGAATAGCTGTACTAACATAACCATGTTTAGAGCGAGCATTTGTACTAGCTACGTGTTTATGTTGTTATACCATTGGAGTAACATACCAATGATGTTGCTTTGTAACACTTTTGAATGATATCGTAAAGGGAAAGGGTTAAGAATGTCGAAAGTCTTATAAATGCCGAGTTAAATAATGATAAGGAGTACCCATTTTTCACATGCTATAACACAACATAAGCTGTGACCATGACAATAGTGGTAGAGAGAGTTTAGTTGTATTTGTTCAGATAGACTGATTGCTTTATTATGACTCGCAAGCTACAAAGCAGCGAGCAAACATGCTTTTAAACACAAATAGGCAAGAAACAAATACCAAATTGATGATAAGGAAAAAACAACCTATTCTCAAACCAGCCGTCAACCGTTCCCTTAATAAGCAAACAAACATGTAACTTATAAAGAAATAAGCAAGTAAACACCAACACAAATCCGAAACAAGCCAAATTACCAAACACACAATCTAGCATACAACTCTTAACAAGCAAAAAAACAGAATAAAACAAAATAACAGAACAAATACACAAGCAAACACACCTTTTACAAATCCAGCAAGTAATCATCACCAAACATACAAGTAAAATACAAGCAACAAGAAAGCAAACAAAGAAAGAAAATAAACAATGGAACGGCAATTAATACAAACAAGCTAGCAAACAACCCAAAAAACCAAATAAAAATGTCGCCAGTAAAACTCAATTTGCAACATACCGACATCAGGATATACCGCCGCAAATTTCGAAAAACAGTGGGGTTATCCCAAAATTTAAATGCTGAGATTGAGATGGATATTTATAGATATTTTCAAATCTGTTATTAAAAAAGAAACAAATCTTTATCATACAACGGTTATCTAAACCTTGAACTGTGCATCCTGCACACAAAATAATGCGATGTATTTTTCATAATTAACCAATATATGAAGGAATTTTGATAAAAATCCTGTCAAAAATGAGGTCACTAAGGAAATAACAAATAATTTCTATAAAAGTTCACGTTGAACTTCACCTAAGCCTAGACATCATGAAACACGAATCCGTTCGCGCTACTCGTACACTTGATGTATGCCGATTTGTCCAACTCCTTTGTAGGATTAAAATTGCTTGAGCGATTACAAGAATTATGTTAAAAGGAACAGTGACCTTGACCTTGGCACACCTTAACAAAATCTCTTTGACTATGATCCTTTAAGAAATAACGTCACTAGAGCGATGGCAATATGTGACTTTTTATATATCATGTCCGAGGACTCGTTTCGACNAAAAAAAAAAAAAAAAAAAAAAAAGGATTTACGAGAGTCCTAGGCAGCGTTCAGTCGTGTCTGTGGTTTCAGCATGGCCAGCCGAAGATCAGTTCATTATGTTCTGATAATGCAGTAATTCATAGACAAGCAAGTGAAAGTGGTTTGCCTTAACTAACATATAAATGACAATCATAAATTTAAATAAGATTTTATGTGCCATTTTGGTAAAACTAAAAGCCAGTGAAAAATCTTCATTTGAGCTTGGCAACATTCAAGTAGTCAAATTATTCAATAGGCAAACGATTTCACTTTTAAAATCGGATTGATTTAGAGTGTAATATTTGTTCTGTGTCTGGTAAACTTTTTTTATTCTAAACAATGTCGCCACTTCTATCCATAAAACCCTAGCAACGGTCAACATTTATAAACCTTTCCGCTATGACAAAAAAAGGTCAATTGAGACTATATTGTTGTCTGAAGCACATAGACAGCTTGTACAGACAACCATTACTAATTTATTACTGATCGTGTCCGCACTATTTGCTGGTTCTTTATATAACTGTTTTTGCCCCTAAATTAGATATCGTCTGATAGGGTTTACACTATGTGTGTGTGTTTTATAGCTGTTAAGCATCATGTTTCTGTGTTTACTCAGGTGAGTGTCATCTATGGTTGTTTGGGGTTAAACGTCTTCGAAACAACCCGGGTCATATGTGTACGGGTGCCTAGGCAGACGCCGACTGAAACAGAAAGTAGATAGAAAAAAAGAAGACAGAAAAAATAGGAAACGAAAAAGATCATAAGTGTTGCAATTGGGGCATCAGATCAATTTTGGTCTCAGCCATGTCCCCTTCGTAAAAATACACGGAAGAGAGACCCCGATTCTACAGGGAGCCCCATATTAGTCGCTCCAATAAGATAACAAATTCAAATTCAAATTCAAATCCAAAAAATTATTTGCACATTTGTAACTTCAAAGTAGTTTAAAGGCATAATAGTAAAACACAGTGACATACATTCATAGACATATACATGTAGAAAAGTCGCAAGGTGATAGCTTATATTTCTTATATACATTAACATGAACAAAATTAACATAGCTTCAAATGGAAAATTTGATTTAAACATTTTTAGCTGCAAAGTCCATACTTTATACTGTCAGCAACAAACATAATGATTATATATAAGAAACAATCAACATACTATATACACATAAACATTAGAAAGATACATATTTACCATTTATCTTAAATGTGCATAGCATCCGACGTACTTAAAGATGCTTGGTATGAACAATGACTTTAACGAGAGTACTGAACGTGCAGTTTGTTTTGTTCTGTGTATAAAAGTCCATAAAAAGGTATGCAGATTTACTATGTGATTTGATAAAGGTATTAAGAACTTATAAGTTGAAACTAGTGTCAGAAAATCATCAAAATACATAATAAATAAATAAATGATCATCAGGTCAGCTATCCAAGTTGTATGCCAACCCGAATGCAAGACCCTGTCTCTTGTTCTGTTTGATTAAACTCAACATCGACACAGTAAGGTTGTAACTGGGCATGAAACGGTAAAATGGTATTCGAATCGGCTAAAGAAATCGACGGATATTGCATGGATGGTTTCTCATTGTCGTCGAAGTTTTGTTCTATGCTAGACTTTCCGATCCGTGTCAAGGGTTAGCATGCACATTGAACAATCATTGAGAGCAGTATCTTTGTTTTCTTACATTTCTTGTTCTTGTTCTTCATCTAACGATGACCAAAGTGTTATTGATGATAGTTCTAATAGATATCCCTTTGCGTAGGGACCAAAGCATCCTTATGGATCTTGTTGAAGACCATGATTAATTGTGGTTTATATTTATATTTTGCTTGTTGCTACGCAACTCCCCTTCTGTTTCAACAGTAGTGTTACCTAGTACACCGACGAGTTTCAGAGGGACGAAACAACAGTATGATACAGTGCAAGTCATTTTTGCCATACTGTATCTATTTTCAATATTTTAGGGTGCAATCTCCCGTGTATATGTGTGTGTGTGTGTTCCGATCACCTCTCTACGTGTTCAATTGGCGTGATTAGCGAGGACGTCAGAAAATCGATGAAGCTCTAGCTTCAAATGAGTAAGTTATTAGGCCTCGTGTATCACATTCTGTAAGTGTAAGTTTTTTTTCACTAACACACTGCTTGTAAATGTTTTCAGTTTAAGGTTCAACAAGCCCCTAAAAGACGCTATAGTCAGCGAAAATTTCATTCCTTTGATACTTCATCTTCAGAAACCCAAATTAAAAATCGGACTTCATATCTGTGTTTTGAAGATGTCGAACTTATACAATAGCTATTAAAATTGTGCTTAGTGAGGTAAACGAAGTCAACTATAAGGTATTTAGGCTGATGTCGTTATACATGTTAAAATAGTTCACAGAACATGTCAATAAAGATATAAATTTTATTTATTTTATAACAATTACACTGTGTAGGACTGACACCTGATATAGCTAGTACCGAAGCGGGCATGGACGCTAGGCACAGACAAGCCACGGGATGTTTTCCGATATTTCTAGTATTTTCTGGTAGCGTAGAGACAAATAAAGGAGCACAACAGTTATACAATGAACAATGTTGTATGCGATGCAGATGATTTGTAATCTATTTCATGCGATCTGAAGATATTGGTAAAAAAATGACTACAAAGTACCGGTACAAAATAATTTACAAAGAAAGAAGAAGAGATAACTATTAAAGTGTGACATATACGATGATGAAGCGGACGTTACTGGCATATGTAGTTCAGACCGGGATAAACAATTAATTGTCATATGTCTAAATGTAGTCATTACGATGTAATTGACTTAAATGATTTTTCGTCTGTGTACGGCGAATAGTTGTTGATACATTTTCAAGTGTACGGCGACTAGCATGTTAACAGTACGGCGAATAGCTGTACTAACATAACCATGTTTAGAGCGAGCATTTGTACTAGCTACGTGTTTATGTTGTTATACCATTGGAGTAACATACCAATGATGTTGCTTTGTAACACTTTTGAATGATATCGTAAAGGGAAAGGGTTAAGAATGTCGAAAGTCTTATAAATGCCGAGTTAAATAATGATAAGGAGTACCCATTTTTCACATGCTATAACACAACATAAGCTGTGACCATGACAATAGTGGTAGAGAGAGTTTAGTTGTATTTGTTCAGATAGACTGATTGCTTTATTATGACTCGCAAGCTACAAAGCAGCGAGCAAACATGCTTTTAAACACAAATAGGCAAGAAACAAATACCAAATTGATGATAAGGAAAAAACAACCTATTCTCAAACCAGCCGTCAACCGTTCCCTTAATAAGCAAACAAACATGTAACTTATAAAGAAATAAGCAAGTAAACACCAACACAAATCCGAAACAAGCCAAATTACCAAACACACAATCTAGCATACAACTCTTAACAAGCAAAAAAACAGAATAAAACAAAATAACAGAACAAATACACAAGCAAACACACCTTTTACAAATCCAGCAAGTAATCATCACCAAACATACAAGTAAAATACAAGCAACAAGAAAGCAAACAAAGAAAGAAAATAAACAATGGAACGGCAATTAATACAAACAAGCTAGCAAACAACCCAAAAAACCAAATAAAAATGTCGCCAGTAAAACTCAATTTGCAACATACCGACATCAGGATATACCGCCGCAAATTTCGAAAAACAGTGGGGTTATCCCAAAATTTAAATGCTGAGATTGAGATGGATATTTATAGATATTTTCAAATCTGTTATTAAAAAAGAAACAAATCTTTATCATACAACGGTTATCTAAACCTTGAACTGTGCATCCTGCACACAAAATAATGCGATGTATTTTTCATAATTAACCAATATATGAAGGAATTTTGATAAAAATCCTGTCAAAAATGAGGTCACTAAGGAAATAACAAATAATTTCTATAAAAGTTCACGTTGAACTTCACCTAAGCCTAGACATCATGAAACACGAATCCGTTCGCGCTACTCGTACACTTGATGTATGCCGATTTGTCCAACTCCTTTGTAGGATTAAAATTGCTTGAGCGATTACAAGAATTATGTTAAAAGGAACAGTGACCTTGACCTTGGCACACCTTAACAAAATCTCTTTGACTATGATCCTTTAAGAAATAACGTCACTAGAGCGATGGCAATATGTGACTTTTTATATATCATGTCCGAGGACTCGTTTCGACCAAAAAAATATAGTATAGGTGAATATCACTGTATAGGCCCTTTTCGTCACAAGTGTGCATGAAGAAGTGCAAATAATACAATTTAGACAACTGTAGTTAAAGCTGCTGCTAAAACAAAAGATAAACGTGATATTGACATTTACGAAGATGTTTAAAAACCATCATGTTTCTTCCGGTAAATAAGCATTTTATTTTATTACATCACAAGTCATTTCATCATAAATACAGTAATATATTTTTATAACAAATGAAACAAATAAAACCCACTGATTTTGTTGTTGATTTTACGTGCCCGATGACGGGAAGTTTACACGAGCGTACTTTGTAAGATGAACTTATCAAGACCATGTTTGATGCATAGATTACTTCTACAGGAACCATGACAAGAAAAATGCTACAATGCAGACCCATCATTTTGATTGGTTTTTTTTTTGTTTCAAAATGGTTCTTCTGCCCATTACAAATAAAACGCATTTAACTGTTGATGTTCACGCAAATTCAAATCCTATTGAATACGTTTGTCAAGGAACAACGAAAATTACATGAAAGCAGTATGCATTGTTTTCATTTAGATGTTAATGTTTGCCCTTATGTTGCATTCCCGAAATGCAATATTACATTCACATCCAAATGTTACACACAAGTCCATGTCCACACTAGCAAATGACTATATTATCGGACTATTGTCCGTTACTAACAAAGTACCAAGTAGTTTTCAGTTTTGACATTCCTTGTCTAATTAAACACAGAAATGTTCCAGCATTTTTTTTACAGTTACTACTTTTCTTTAAAGAATTTAAATTCGATATTTTGTAATTCGGATGCGATCCTAGTTGATGAACTTGTAACTTATAAATCTTCCAATGGTAAACAATTTTAGATTTTTCGTAAATTAAACTTGTGTCTGTGAATTATAACGTCATGCCTATAACGTTCAGACGTGGAGAGACACATTTAAATGCTAACATGAAAAAAAATCCTTTACCGAAGATTTCTCAACAATGGATTCAAATGGAAAACAATTAGTTTTCGAAATGGTTGTAGAACTCGTCCCAGTTAAATATAACAACTTTTTTGATTTTCTGTATTTTTCTTTTTCTTTTCTAGTCGTGGAGCAGTGAATTTCTTTTGCGTCACACTGTTTGGATCGACATTAATGATTGGATTATTCTTGATTTCTCCCTCTCTCGGTCCTGTGGTACTAACAAGGACAGTATACCCTCCAAGGTTAGTGAACACCAGTGAATCACCTATACGGGTGCATTATGTTAATCGCCCACCATGGATAAGTATGGATATTTTTTCCAAGTGTGGTCACAAATGTTATATGACAGCTGGCGGAGGAAATTCGTACAGTGACAGTGAGGTTGTCGTCTTCCATACACCATACGTCAAAGAAAAACATCCTCCAAAGAAAATAGGACAAATTTGGGTTTTCCACTCGTTGGAACCACCATGGCTGCATTGGTGCAAGTTTAATAACTGGAAACGTAAATTTAACTGGACAATAAGTTATAGGAGAGATTCGGATATTTTATATGCATACGGAGGGTTTAAAACCAGAAACATAAATCAAAGTGCTTGGGATAATGAAACAAGTCAGTTTAGCGAAAAGTGGCTAAAGAAATCGAAAGACATTGCATGGATGGTTTCCCATTGTGGAACGCCTTCGAAACGTGATGATTATGTCAATATACTGAAAAACATGACCATGGTGGATATTTACGGAAAATGTGGCAATAAGAAATGTCATCGAGATAAAACTGAGGAGTGTTTAAAGCCATATAAATTTTATCTGTCTTTTGAAAATGAATTATGTGAAGACTACATTACGGAAAAGAGTTTTAAAATGTACAACTCTTTGTTGGGTCCCATACCTATAAGTCGGGGTGGTTCCAACTACTCAATGTACCTTCCGCCCGGATCTTATATAGACGCGTCTAAATTTAAACATATTTCTCATCTTAAAGCTTATGTTGATTCTGTATCCAGGAACATCACAAAAGTGAAGGAATATATGAGCTGGAGAAAACATTATAAGATATATGTAGATCATTCAATCCCATTCTGTGAGCTTTGTCGAAGACTTCATTTAAAGGATAAAGATAAGTACAAAAGAATGTATGAAGACATTGGAGAGTGGCACAGGGGAGATAAATCAAAAAGAAAAAGTTGTCGAGAGCCTCAAGACTTGTTATGAATAAAATATATAACAGGAAGATGTTGCAGAATGACAGTTTTTTACATACGCTGCATCAATAGCAGGCTACTTTACTTGTGAGTATACCCCGGTATCAATGCCGGACATGTACGAGCCGATTTCCGGTTCCTGTTTACAGGACACAACGAATAAAGACATTATTGGGTATTATAGTTACATTATGATCAGGTATTTACCAGTATATAGACATTTTAAGCTATAAATTTAACCCAATAACAATGTTCTTTCGTAAAAATGTCATAAAATAAATGCTGTTTTTACATTGAATTAGAATTTTTTAAAGGAGATAGTTAGGAAAATGTTTCATTGTATAAAATGCACTAATTCAAACCCCATTGTTGCAAACAGTATATCCAACCTCCTTTGATTCGAGTGGTTATGAATCCTTTCTGACATTCCGAATAAACTGCATGTTATAGTTTGAAGATGTTTTTTTTGTGATTTTGCTTATTTTCTTTTATTCCAAACTGAATATGTGGTGAAATATGGTCCTTTCGACCGCCAACATCGGCTTTAAAAATTATAAATATTCAAACATTGCATGTTATTTATGGATTAAAGAAGATATCAACCACAATTCAATTGCCGAATGTCTTTACTTTTTTCTGAATTAATTTTGTTTAAAACATTATGAAATCGCGCCACAAAAACAAAGCAAGCACGGTATACTGGAAAAATAGGAAAGGGTGCATTTGTCAAGACACTAGGACACATTTGTTTAAAGTCGGCTCGGTAAGTCAACGTCTGGGCCCGTATTCATAAAACCGTTTTCATGCTCAAGCAGGAATGCCGTGTTCAGACCATCTTTTAAAAATTCAAAATTAAAAGTCTAGACATTTTAATCGCTATTTGACTACAAAATTACTCCAAAACATATCAACAAGAAACTGCGTTTGAGCAGATCGAGATTCTGTTTTTGTGCTCAGGGATATGAGCAGACGAAATTCATAATTAGACACTAGGACACATTTGTTTAAAGTCGGCTCGGTAATGCAATGTCTGGGCCCGTATTCATAAAACCGTTTTCGTGCTCAAGCAGGAATGCCGTGTTCAGACCATCTTTTAAATATCTCACACGAAATCCTGCTAAGAATTCAAAATTAAAAGTCTAGACATTTTAATCGCTATTTGACTACAAAATTACTCCAAAACATATCAACAAGAAACTGCGTTTGAGCAGATCGAGATTCTGTTTTTGTGCTCAGGGATATGAGCAGACGAAATTCATAGTTAGACGGAAGAAGGTGAAAGCGTTCCCTATTCCTCACATATATAATGATGTCTCCTTGTCAAGGTCTAAGAGCAGACTCTATCATCAACATATATCGATTAGAACGCACCGAGTACAAGTCTTCGTTCCCATGACACTTTTTAAAGATTGGCTATTAAGGTGATGAATTTCAACGCGAAAATTACAAAATACCACATTTAAGAACATTTTGTACCTGGAAGAGGTAGTTGACTGTGAGTAAGAAGAAATAATAATTCGTCAGATGTATTATCATTTACATTGTGGCCATCCATTCCCAATCTTGTAAGAACTGGATACAACAAATAAACAAGCTTACTATTCTTCATGGTTTATAAAAAGAAAGGAGGAAATTATGAGCTTTTCAAAACTTCTTTTTCTTTAGTAGGGAACTTGATTTCAATGTGGCATGCTAAAATATTTTAAAAAGTAAAAATCGCTTTATAGATTAAATAAACACAGAATAGTTTTCCGTCATATTTTTGTTGGTAATTACTACATAAACTTCTCTTATTCTGCGGGATTTTTCCTATGGTTTTCACTCTTCACATTATATTTACTCCTTTGTCTATCTCATCATGTTTAGTTATTGCCGTTCGGTGTTACTGTGATTAATGGATTGTTATCACACGTGCCTACTATCATTTTGTTTCCCGGACTGTTTTTAAGGACTCGCACTGTAAAAATGTGTTATTTTACTAGATTGTTTGTCATGAAGTATGATATTTCCCTGAATTGTTCAATAATAGTCACTGACTGTAGTGTCACCAGTGTGACAGTAGTTTAAATGTTGTAAATAACTTGGATTTGTCAAACACATGTTTGTAAAAACAAGGTCCATTCAAACGGTATTTACTCTTATTAAGTGTTTTCCAGCGTTCAATATGGTTATCATCCAGATGCAAATACCTTTGTTATCTTGGTTAATCGTTAGTCCAGTGTAAGACCCGTCTGGAGAGAGCGAGAAATGTTTTGCAGAAATGTTTGTGCTTGACGCTGTCATCAATGACAGGAAATGGGCTATAATCGGAGCATATAGACCACCCAATATGGGCAACGAACTCTTTAAAGACCAGATGACCATTGGTCTAGATAGGATTAGTACCAATTTTGACAATATCATGATATTAGGTGATTTAAATTATGACATGTTGAATAAAGGAAAAAGTTCCACATTAAATGATGTATGCGACATTTTCGATTTACATAACATTGTTAAAGATGAAACCTGTCATGTGATAAACTGTTCTCCTTCCCTTGTAGATGTTATTTTAACAAACCAACCCAAATACTGTATGCGTGTCACGAACTGCAGATGTGGTATCTGTGACTGGCATGATATGGTAGGATGTGTTATTAAGGGCAACACACCTAGATTTGAAAAAAAATCATGTACATACAGAAGCTTCAAAAATTTTGATGAAACTTCTTTCTCAGATGACGTAAACAAAGCCCCTTTTCATGCAATGTATGTTTTTGATGATATAAATGATATATACTGGGGCCATGAAAAACTACTGCAGGATCTAATAGATGAGCATGCACCCCTCAAAGAACGAAAGGCCAAGCCTAGTAAGCTCCCATACATGAATGGAAATTTAAGAAAAGCAATATATAAAAAACGTATGCTATATAACAAGTACACTAAGATCAGAAATAGCTATAACTGGGAGCAATACAGAAAACAGAGAAATCTGGTCAATAAATTGAAGAAACTATCTATGACCGAGTATTTTATAGAAAGGTGTGGTGGGGGACCAGAGTCTAAAGACTTCTGGCCAACCATCAAACCTTTCCTATCTAAAAAGTCCCTCGGCAGTGATAATGATATTTTGCTGTTGGAAAACAACAAGGTAATATCTGACCAAATATGTGTGAGTAAACTTTTTAACGACTTTTTCGCAAGTGTCGCAGATGACATTGGTAAAAATTTAAATGGCTGTGACCTGGAAACACACTCAAGTGTGGAAGACATAAAAGTCAAAATAAATATCCAGGAACATTTTTCATTTACTCCAGTTTGCAGTAAGACAGTGCAAAAAGTCTTATCAAAAATGCAAAAGAAAAAAGCCACTGGAGTAGACGGTATATCAGCAAAATTTTTAAAAACATGCATTGATCCAATCAGTATTGCTTTTGCAGATATGATAATTTTTTCTTTTAATCAATGCATTTTTCCGGAAAATCTAAAATTAGCACAGGTCATTCCTATTTATAAGAAAAAAAGACCCACTAGAAAAGTCAAATTATAGGCCTGTGAGTATTCTTCCAAGTATTTCGAAAGTTTTCGAAAGGATCATACATGATCAAATGTCCACATTTTTTAACGATAGTTTTCACCCGTTTCCCAGTGCCTACAGGAGGGGTTATGGGTGCTAGACCATCCTGCTGCGCATGCTGGAGGACTGGAAGAGGGCCTTGGAAGACCACCACCATGTTGGTGCTATACTAATGGACCTTTCCAAGGTCTTCGACTGTCTTCTGCATGACCTGTTCCTCAGGAAACTCTCTGCATATGGAGTAGGGGAGGGGGCTGTGCGTCTCCTCCAGAGCTACCTGGGGGACAGGAGCCAGAGGGTGAAGCTGGGGCCCAGCACCAGTGAATGGAGACTACTGAAGAAGGGGGTACCCCAGGGCTCCATACTGAGACCACTGGTTTTTAATATATTTATTAATGACATATTTTATAAGATTAAGGACTCTGTATTGTACAATTATGCTGATGATAACACTTTAAGTTATGAAAACAAGAATGTTGATGTGTTAAAGAAGGACCTTGAAAGAGAGGTTAAGGCCTGATCGATTGGTTTAAATCTAACAGTATGCAAGCCAACCCAGATAAGTTTCAGGCAATTTATTTTGGAAAAAATCAAAATGATTTCACAAATTTCGAAATTGAAGGAGTAAAAATTGACTGTGAAGAAAATGTAAAGCTACTGGGAGTAAATATAGATTCAAAATTAAAGTTGAACCAACACATCTCAGAGCTATGTAGAAAAGCCTCAAAACAGTTGGCGGTACTCAAGCGAATTGGAAACTCCTTACCAAAAAATGTAAAAATGTTAATTCTCAAATCCTTTGTAATGTCAAACTTTAATTTTTGTCCTGTTATTTGGCACTTTAGTAATAAATCTAGCACAAACAAGATGGAAAAAATCCAGGAGAGAGGACTCCGTTTTGTACTAAATTATTATATCTCAGACAACAAGGATATTTTATCGAGCACAGACTCATATTATTTACATATTACTCGCATGAAACTCATTGCTTGTGAAGCTTTTAAATTTGTTAATAAGTTATCTCCTGACTACCTACAAGAAATAATAAATATAAAATGTTCATCTTAATCATTAAGGAATGAAAATACAGCACAGCTACCAAGGGTCAACACCACCAGGTATGGAAAGAGGTCCTTCCGCTATGAGGGCGCTCGCATATAGAACAGCCTGCCGAACGAATTGCGTAAAGTGGAGAACTACTCCGAGTTCGGCAGACTGATCCGTAGGTGGGACGGGCCCGAGTGCAGATGCACTTTATGTGTTGGTTAGCGTTTTTGGCTACCTATTTTTTCCTGCTTCGTATGTGTCCTGTGCTGGCTAAAGTGTATTTTTCTCTGTAACGTACAGCTTTACATATGGCTCTGTGCTTTTTGTCAGCTTTGTAGTTTACAATTTGATGCTTTTGTCATATGTTTATTTTCTGCAAATGTGCTGTACATGCTTTATATGCTTCATATTTTTACTGTTTAACGTTTCAATATGTATGTGTATTTTGTATTTTTGTGGGTTTTTTTCTTGTTATGTATTTTGTTCTTTACATGTGTTTGTCGAAATACAAGCTCTTCGTAGCTTATGTTGTATGTTTATAATATTCGACGTAAAATAAAGCTTCTGTATCTATATCTGTATCTGTATGGGATTTGATGGAAATGTGGGATGCGTTGGAAGTATTGGAGTCAGAGAGTGAATAACGGTACGAAAGAGTTGTAGATGTGGATACTATGAAATACTATATATTAATGTTGATTTGTGAAGTATTTTTCATACACGTGCCAATGTAGATCGTCGTATTTTATTTGGGTTCAACGGGTACTACGTTGCGAGCAACGGGTGTGGCGCCGTTACCTCTTCGGAGTCCGCTGGGGAACGGGTGTTGCCCCGTTGAGCTCGTGCATTGCCCCGTTGATGTTAGCGTTCTTACCAGGGGCGCAGAGATTCCTTGGGGCGTTGGGAAATCACTTGCGATCGGATATTCTTAGGGAAAGGTTGGTTTATGCGCTGCTAGCAGCTACTACATCTTTGGATCGTTCCAAAACCGTGTAGTTGTCAGTATGTTTAGTTTATAGGTTAAGGGAAGCAACTCGTAGATGAGGATAAGGGGTGGACGGGGGATTTTAGTAATATTTACATTTATGGAAGATAATTTAACTTTGTCTTTCTAGCGTACTTTTGGAGGTACTTTTGGTGTTTCAGACAATAGAGTTTGACTTTAGAATCATTGATTCATAGAGCCTAGTGATCAGAATAATTCTAGATCTATATTTAATCCATTTGCTAATCCTATATTAATTCATATAGAGTTGGGATTTTATAGTATTCATTCATTGGCACTTGGTTCATTTCTGTTATTAGCTAAACTACAGTAGGGATAAATAGACTTGTTTTGTCCCCTATATATATCAGAAAGTTCTGGTATCCAGGGTTCAGACATAGTTCTACTTTTATTGTACATCATATTTATGAGAGAATTTGGAGAGAGTCTGTAGAATTGTTGTATCTGTACCTGTGTAATTTGATATTGGGCTCCTTAATAAACGGTAACCGTAAAGGTGTGCGTAAACTTATCTTATGCTTTCTGGTTCTTCTTTTGTTACTTAGAACTAGTCAGTCATTAGGTACTTGGTTTGGAAATACCATATAATTTCAAGGAGATTCTAAAGTCGAACAAAATAAGGGAGAACTCGGCCAATAATGAGCTAAATGACAGGTTGCATTCTTCGTGTATTTTTCGGAATGACATGTACTTACTATGGTTATACTTCACTGAAACATTTTAAGCAACGCTTAGCGCTTCCAGCGTAAATTTAATAAATATGAGTCATTATACCAAAATATCAGAACTACAATTAGTAGGGATTTAATTTTTTAGATGACATGAGAGACAATTGCATAGCAATAATGTTATGTAAGATAACCACACAACATTACAATTGCAAACTGTCGCCATGCGCGAGTCGAACTTTAGGAAGCGCTTTAGGTAACAAGTTCATATAACATCGTCCACAGATGTTCCCTTAGGAGATATCAGTTAGTAAAGAGGATATCACACACCATACTCTACAAATGGAATTTACGCTGTTCAGCAGACACCATTGCGAAACAGCACGTACAACCATGCTGGCATTTCGACGAAATCGAACACAGACGTCAAGTTTGTCCAAAATTGCGCACGCACAATTAAACAACCGAATGCTAAATAATCGTCCTGCGATATTGTTTTTTCAAGGGGCTATTTCGTCAAATATAACTTCTATAAAAACGGTTAGATAATGAAATATATACCTCCTAGCGAAATTTTACGTCACAGCCGATAATGATATGACCTGTAGCCAACGTTCAGTGCGGTCAGTTTTTCTACTTTTGGGAAAGCCGGTGATAAATATAGCTACGACCGAAATAGCGCAATATCCGGGCCTTTCATTGAGGAGTAAACAGTTGACCGACATAGCTGAGTTTAACATATCTGATGTTCCTCCATGGACCATACACACAACTGATTTAAACTTGTAATGCCCGAAGAACACAAATCCTCCTTTCGGGAATGCATTTCGAATTACCCTTCTCATACTCAACTTTACACCGTTGGTTCCAAAGAAGGTGAGAAAGTGGCCGCAGCCTGCTGTTCTGCAAATTCTTGCACTTCAGTTCGACTACTAGACGGCGCCTCCAAATTTTTTGCCGAAGTATGCGCATCGATATGGCCCTCAACTATATCGATGAACAACGCATTACAAAGGCAATCATTTGTTCAGACTCTCTATCTGTTCTACAAATTTTACAGTTACGAAACCCTAAAAACACACTCGTACAAAACCTTACTTTTCGAATATCTCGTATCTTAAAAAAAATCTAAAATAACTTAACTTTGGATTCCGAGCCATGACAGAATTAAAGGCAACGAATTTATTGACAGAGAAGCAAAATATGCGTTAAATCTCGAACAAACAAATATCAAACTACCATATACTGGTTTTAAACCTATTATTCGTACAGCAATTCAAAATTAATGGAAGCAACACACATCTTTTAAAGTACAACCGAGCCTTTAAACATGTGTTCCCAGCCGGAAAGATCCACCTACCTGCCACGCATGTGACACTCCATTTACAGTGGAACATTTTTTAATAGAATGTTTAGATTTTAAACACATTAATGATAATTACTTTCGAGACCGGATATTAAAACTCTTTTCAGTTCCGTTAACTCGAAGGCATTATTAAACTATTTGAAAGACATTGGTCTATTCTATATACTCTGATGTATTTTAACCACCTTACCCTCTTTGGCGTTATGCATATATCACATATTCCATATAACCTATTATTTTTATTATTTTTTTTTTTTATTATTTTAACCCCTTTTATCTTAATTATTTACACAATGCGAATGCTTTTAAAATATGCATTTTTATCTGATTTTATTTTCGCTACTCTCATGTTTGTTGAAGAAAATAAATAAATAAATTACCATGGCCCTAAATGACTACAGTTGTCGATGAGCCGTTAAACACAAACAAACAAACAAACAAACAAAGAGTAAAAATCGCTGTCGACTGACAGTGTCAGTGACTGATTTCGTACATACACAATGCATATATGTCACGCGTAGTTTTGGAATATGGGGTAATGTTATTGGGCAGTTGGCCTGGTTCAAGCGAGATAACTCCTAAATCAGGATTATACCACGTGAAGGTGAGTGCGCATGCCCAGAGAATCTTTCCATAATACACGTAGCAGTGTACAGTAGAAATGGCTTGACCCTAAAAATAAAGGGCATGTCTCACATAAACAGGGATAGTGAATTCAACCTGCACAACACACCTACATATATATACATATTTAAAAACTGTTTTCCCCAGATTTGGGACTTGTGAAAACAATGGTTACCACATTGAAAAACACCAAAATATGTAAATATCATGATTTTTAACCCAAAATTTGACCCCCGCAAGTAGATTTTTTTTCCTTAAAACCCGTCTGAAATTACATATCGCCTACTCGGTAACAGAAATACTCAAGTTTTAGCATAGGTCATTCCGGTGGATTTTTCACAATATTTGCACATGTGCTGAGTACAAAAATAGACTACATGAAATGCTAGCTTTTGTTGTGTAGACACAGATTTGTAAATGCCCAAAACTGAAGTCTCAAACCAAATTCGATTTTTTTTTTTAAATTATGAAGCCCACATAGTCCACTTCATCATGTATATGCCAATTTTAGTGCTGATTTTTTTTTAAATTTTGAGACATGTTATATTACAGGGGTTATTCATTGTATTAAAATATCCATGGCCATCGTACGCTACTGTACACTGCTACCACACGGTGCAAGTAACTGAGCTGCCTCCTGTTGTTATTTTCAGGTAAGTTTGCAGAATTATATGTGTGCGATGATGTCGTCATGTAGGTAAACATGTTCGTAAGGTGTCAGTTTATATTTTTGCAACATGATTTTGACAAGTTGTGATGATTTATTGTGTTACAACGGAAATCTAGTCATTGGTACTGATGTTGTGGGAAACTTCATGGTCAGCCATTTCCCCGCCGAATACCCTATGTAAGGGAGATATCCTCATTCCTAGTATTTTCAGTTCAGATTACTGTTTTCCTGAATCATATTGTTATTCAATAGAAACATAGGTTATTCAGTATTGTATACTAGAGCAGATTCTCTATGTTGACTTTGTGATTGGTATTTTGACGCCGTGCTACTTTGCTAGTATAATGGTTGTTTTATGCGAGTTACCTCCCTTGGTATAGGAATAATACAATGTAAACGGGATGGAATGTATTTACATTTTCAAATGAGAGTGCATTTATGTGCGATATAAAATCGAAACATACTATTTTGTTGTTATTCATTGAGATTATTACTCGATGAGTAAGATATGGATAATTAATCGTAAATTTAATAAGAGATAATGGTGAAATATGTGTTTGTCAGTATCATGAATGTATAATGAAAGATTTCATGTAATAACTGTTTTATTCAGCAGAAATTGTTGATTTTCATGTCGAAATAATGTCGATTGAATAGTTGTCAATTATTATGCTGTTTATTACTGTAAATATGATCAGATCATATATTGTAGTTGTGACACAGCTATTATGGATCAGTTAGGTTCGTTGCAGTGGATGTGACAGTTTTTGAGCTATGGTGGCTAACTATTTTTAGTCACACATTTGACGTTATTATACAAGGATTGTGGTAGATGTTTCAGCTAAATGGTTTGTTTCAGTGTGTTGATTATACGGTTATGGATAATTCTAGTCATTTTATTTGCTACTCACAACTTGTCACACTTAGTCACATTTGGTCACTTTTACTGAAATTGTTACCCTAAGCCAGTGTTAATGTTGTTGTAGTTTAGTCATTGAAATGTTTTGCGCATGCCCAGAGAATTTTTCCAGAATACAAGGTGCAGGTAACTGAGCTGCCTCCTGTTGTTATTTTCAGCCGTGAATCCGACAAGTTACGCATCGCAAGTAAGAATTATATGTATCATGCTCTATAAATCTAATGAGATATTTGTGTTCACATTTGAATCCGAATAACAATAAACAGGTTAGATAAGAGCACGCCCCCCCCCCCCCCCCAAAAAAAAAACCGCCCCCGCTAACATGTAACTGTTCTGTTTCACTATGTCTTGATAAAGGAGCGGATCGCTCCGAAAATTTGACAACCTTAACTTGTCCACACTGTTGGAATTACGTCTTTGCCCTATATACTATTTTAAGTAATTCGTATCGTACGGACATACATACCTCCATTAGGATCCAGTGTTATATGGGATTTTATCGTCTATATTACTTCTTTGACCCATATGAAATATGTATAATAGACTATAAATGTGCTGTCGATACTGATAGCTTGTGGTTATGTTGAAATTGTTTGTTTGCAACTTGGAGTAATATAAAAAAAAACTATTTTAATAAGCCATGGGACAATATGTTGGCAAACTATATATACTATGCAGTGCAGTAACTGGCACCATGATGCCACCGGTGATTAAGTAGATGATGTGTTTGATGTCATTTTCCGGAATAACCTCTGAACAACAAATGATGTACTGGCTTGGCTTGGCCAGCTATATATGAATTATCAGATAAATTTCATACATATGTTGAGATCAGCTGTGCTGCAGGTATGTAAAAGAACTTATGCCTACCTTTTTGGCAACGAAGAGGTATCATTTGATGGGCCAGCTGTGATGCACTCCTGTGCTGAAGATTTAGATTCTCCCTGTTTGTTGGCAGATTCGTTACTGTATCAAAAGAGCATTTCTTTACACATGCAATTCATGCGAAAATAATGACGAATTCCATTCACATGAAAAATTAAAAGTAAAAACATTACCTTGTGAATATATTTTTTAAAACGATGCCTAGATTATAGCGTAAATGATATTTTTTCAATGATAATTTGATACATGTTTTAGAGGTTATTTTACATTTTGTGTTCACGTGAAAATCATCACATTTTTTTAATATGAATTTAATATCTGTTTTAATTTGATGAGTACCATTATTAAGATAAATTAATTATTAGAGTCAGTCAACACAGAAAGCATTAACTCACCACTCAGACAATTCACTCCCAAATATCACGGACATTGCAAGGTAGTAAAATTACCAGATGTAATGTACAACTTCAAGCATATACTTACTTGGTTTTTGAAAAAGGTGGTGTATTTGATTGGCCAACAATGCACTTGTATGATGTTGGATGATCAAGATCTTGGGGCAGGTCAGTACCGTACAAATAGTATTATGTTTAACTATATTCCATTAGTGTATTTGAAGTGAAGTTGACACTGTACAACCCACCTTACTAGTATTTCACCTATGAGCTTAATAATCACCATGATCAGTTGATGGGAGGATTAAAAACCTAAATTCCACATCAATATGGTTCATACTAGCAAGGATTATTATGGGATTAAAAGATTGCAATTGATCAACAGAATCTGGTGATTTTCTATTGCATGTTGATAGTTATACAATTTAGCTTTCATTTATTAACAACTACTTACAACTCTACTCAGAAAAAGAACATTGCAATAATTTGCATTTATCTCATAATTTAAAAAATATTTGACTTTTTGGAGATGATATTATACACCAATTACATTTGGCAGCATGGTCTTAAAAGATTCAACACACCAAGAAGAATATGCATCATCGAACTGCACGGTGGGCCTTTGCCGTTTTCTGGTCTGCCGCGCTTTACCGCACCCCTTTCTTGTTTGTGATGTTGGACTACACTCAAACTGCAAGGAACAAGACAAATATTGCACAATTCTTGTATTTGATAGGTGTAAATAGACTTTCGAAATTCGGGTTGGTTCAAATACTATAACAAGATAATTAATTCATATTCATTACCCTATGGGAAGCCAAAGTGAACAAGAGGCCCAATGGGCCTGCATGGGTCACCTGGTATTGATGTAGCACTTGTGACCTTGAAAGTGATATAAAATAAAGCATCAGAAAAAAATATCAGTATTAATGATAAGTAATTATGAACATTGTTTGTGTTTTGAGTTCCAAAGCAAAATTTTGAATTCACCGCAAGTATACGACGATTTCCACGATAAACATTGTATGTGATCAACATTTGAAAGAGCTATGGCGGGTTGCTATGCCTATTTCCCCAAAAGTGCGCGCGTCCAGCCGTGCACTGTTATGACGCGTCCTCAGGTTTTTGTATACAGGTAGCTCTATCGGAATCCCGTGTCTAAGAATAGATTATTTTAAACGGACGAATTTAAGGTCATGGCTATTAATACATGCGTTTCACGATAAAGACTCAACAAAATGCTTATTTTGCGTAAACACAAGATCGTACAAGCATTACCAATAAGTTTGAAAGGATTTTAATATTCATTACTACTGCCAAAGGTATGCCGTTACCCGCTTTCTTAAAAAAAACCCACATCTTGATTTTGTTCTTCCTGCACATTAGAATGGTAAAATTACATATAATTTTCGAAAAGTATATCTTACACGTGTATTGCGCTCCTAACTTTGTGCTGCAGTCTTCATGTTTTTAAAACAAATGAGACTGTCCTCGACGATGAATTTTCCCGCGTGTTTAGTAATATCTTCGCGAAAATAACAGTTTTATTTTTGCTTTGCCTTTTTTTTTTTTTATTCTGACGCAACAATCCTATATATTTTGTATTTCGGCATCAATTGTTTGTGTTTAAATAATGGATTAAAATACTAGTGCAAGTTGGAGGGTAAAACAATTTATAAATATAATTTAAATGATGTCTTACATGTACCTACAAAGCGTATAGCTGTCCTGTACACGCGTACAGGGATTTGTTGACATGATTCCATAGAAGATAAACCAATATGTATGTTATTTATATATCAATAAATGTTCTATTGATTTGAAAAATATTTATCCCTTAATTTAAGAAAATGATCACATGCCTAAATATTAAAAAAAAAGTACCTGTGCGTGGTTTCGAACCTACACCGTTCACTCCTTCTGGTCCCAATCTTACTGCGTTTTTTCTTCTTCTTGAGAATGTATCAAGCATTTATTGGTCCAGTCATAGGGCCCCGGGGTTTGAAACCCCCGAGGTTCCTCACAATGCATATAACTGTATACTTTCAATTGATAAAAAATTATCACAGATAGTACATGCGTTCAAAGTATAGATTTATCACTTCACTTAGTTGTTTTGAGCAATATCAGAACAATTAACACTATATAAAATCAATTAAAAAGAACATACAAGCACACACTTACTCCAAAATTTAAAACACAATTTGAACATCACCATCTCTCAACAAAATGACGTCATTGTTCTTAGTGAAATATTTGGCAAATATTGCCCTATTTTTCTCTTTGTTATAATATGTAAAAAAAATATATTTTACAAAACGTTTGAAGGTGAATTTAAAAAACTTTTCAATATCAACATTTCCTTCTTCACGCATTACAAGATTTCTCCGTTTATATACACAATACCTCGCAACTCTCAATGTTAAATTAATCATATAATTGTTCACTCTCTTCCACTTTTCATAAAATCCCAATAAAACTAGGCGGTCAATATTGATACCATTAACATTACCAGTATCCGCAATAGCAAATAACTTATCAAGTAAAATACTAAAAAAACCAATTGAAATTTTGTAATTCAGGGCAAACTAAAAACATGTGCCACAGATCCTCCGTTGTAGCTTTACAAACAGGACAAATATCCGTATCAGATATACCGACCTTGAATAATTTCTGACGCGTAAAAATAGCATTATGCACAATTTTAAAATGTACTTCAATGACTTCAACAGGATAATTAGGTGCATTTACAATGCTAAACACTTGATCAACCCGTTCACCTGGACACTTATTTTCCCAAAACTTGACCGCTACCGGCGAGACAAAAGTAACATCCACCAATTCGTTGTAAATATCACGTGTAGAACGTGGTGACACGCGCACGCCGTCTGCTCTTTGTAGCGTTACAACGGGATCTACCACACATGTTTGATCATAACTGTGACTTAATACAGTGTTCATCACCTTCTCAGGGAAGCTCTTTATAACTTGGATGTACTGTGATGATATTTCGTTTCTTGGTATGTCTGGATTATACTCGTGGACAAATTCAATGACAGAGTGTACCGGAAGTAAACTTGGGATCACCTCGTAAGTATAATCTTTCACATACACAAGACCTGCTTTAATGAACATATTATTACATAATAGTTTAGAATTGCTTTGAAAAAGAGGATTGAAATATACAGGCTGACAATATACGTTATCGCTATTTTCACCAAATATTAAAAACTTAAATATTTCCGCCCATGCTAACAACATTTCTCGATAAAAACAGGGAATGCCTTGTAATTGTGAACATTTAAAATTACAACACAAACATGACAACCCAAGTTTCATATTCGCTATCGAAGATAAAAAGTTTTTTCCTGTGTCCTTCATCTAAAAGCGAACTTAATACTAAAGGATTTCATTTTCGTATCAATATCGGGAAACTTTAAACGTCCTTTAATTTTTGAACCTATTATTGTTTTATAAGATACCAGGTATGCACCATTATTCCAAAGAAACTTCAAACAAAGATTCTTAATTTGAGTTTCGTGTTTCTCCGATATCGAAGCAACAGACAGCACATGCCAACACTTTGACAGTAATAAAGATGAAATAACAGTAGCACGACCCTGGATAGTCAAATATCTTTGAGACCACGCGGTCAAAATTTTACATATAGAAATAGTTTTACCTTCCCAATTGAGATTCTCGCACATTCTAATGTCTGATCCTAAATATACACCAAGTACAAGTATTGTTTCTTTTAAAAGTTTAATATGAAACGCCTGTGCTTCTGTTTCTGTAAGTTTACCTGTACCAATACACAACACTTCTGATTTCTCAACATTAACTTTTGCTCCAGACGATTTTCCGTATTTTTCTAAAACAGAAAAACATCCATTTATGCTATTCTTACTAGATAAAGTCAGTGTTGTGTCAACGGCATGCTGAAATACCTTAGCCTCTGTATTTGTCATAGGCACCTGAATTCCATAAATATTATTATTTTTATACGACCGCCAAATTTGACGGTAGTATTATGAAATGGCGTTGTCCGTCCGTCCGTCCTTCCGTCCGGCGGAAACTTTGTTTGTCCGGCAATCTCCTCCTACATTTTTCGACTGATCTATTTGAAACTTGGTCTACATTATAATCATGATATGAAGTTGTGTCTCCCTTAAAAGAATTTTGATTCGACAATTTTTCCAAAAGTTAATACCCTTTGTTCATTTCAGTATTTGAATTTTGTCTAGAGATCTTCTCCTACATTTTTGCGACCGATCTCTTTGAAACTTGGTATACATGATAATCATAATATGAAGTTATGTCTCCCTTAAAAGAATTTTGATCCGACAATATTTTCAAAAGTTGTTGCCCTTTGTTCATTTCAGTATTTGAATTTTGTTCGGAGATCTCCTCTTACATTTTTCGACCGATCTCTTTGAAACTTGGTATACATGATAATCATAATATGAAGTTATGTCTCCCTTAAAAGAATTTTGATCCGACAATATTTTCAAAAGTTGTTGCCCTTTGTTCATTTCAGTATTTGAATTTTGTTCGGAGATCTCCTCCTACATTGTTTGACTGATCTATTTGAAACTTGGTATACATTATAATCATGATATGAAGTTGTGTCTCCCTTAAAAGAATTTTGATTCAACAATTTTTCCAAAAGTTATTGCCCTTTGTTCATTTCAGTATTTGATGTTTGTCCGGAGATCTCCTCCTACATTTTTCAACGGATCTCTTTGAAACTTGGTATACATGATAATCATGATATGAAGTTGTGTCTCCCTTAAAAGAATTTTGATTCAACGACTTTTGCAAAATTTATTGCCTTTTGATTATTTCAGTATTTGATTTTTTGTCTGAAGATTTTCACCTACATTTTTTATAGCATATCAACTAACCACTCTTAGAATGATGCAGATCTTATTTCAATGTAAGAAAGTATATAACACTATATGGCATTGGACGGGCGTATTTTGTTCCGCCCTTCGGTACTCTTGTTTAAAATTGATTGACCAAGAGGTTCCGCTGTTAAAACATACAACATCGCGGATATAGGGCATCCCTGCCTTACTGAATTTAATATAGGAAAATATCGAGTTAAAAATCCGTTACATTTAACACTGCTATGAATATCATTATAAAAAGTTTTAATCCAATTAATAAAATAATTTCTGAAACCAAACTTCTGAAGGACCTTTACCAGATAGTCATGACTAACCCGATCAAAAGCTTTTTCTTGATCAATTTTAAGTAAATATCCTTCTGGTTTATCATATTCTGCAAGATCAATGACATCACGAATACATGAAATATTATCAGCTATATCCCGCCCCATAATCCCTCAACTTTGGTAAGGGGAGATAATACTGGGTAAAACATTTTTCAGTCTGTTTGACATGATCCTGGCCAAAATTTTATAATCAACATTGAGGAGACTTATAGGCCTCCAGTTCTTAAGTTTATTTTTGTCACATTTGCTTTTATAGACAAGACTTACGACACCAAGTTTCATCGTTTTCGACAACTCGCCGTTCTTCTCAATATCAGAAATAAGACGAAGAAAAACATCATTCAAAACATCATAAAATTTACAGTAAAATTCCACCGTCAAACCATCTTGTCCGGGACTTTTATTATGAGCCATTCTATTTAAAGCAGTTTGAACCTCCTCCTCTGTAATAGGTAAATCTAAAATCAGTTTGTCTTTTTGAGATAACTTTTTTATCAATACATTTTACAAAATCATCAATTTCCTCATCATTAACTTTAACCTACGAGTACACATGTATATTTCATCCATCATTAAAACAGTATCACTTATTACATCTCTATTGTCATTTTGCAATTCTTTGATTACTTTTAAATTTTGTCTGTGTTTTTCAAGCCTCACGAGCCCGGCGTCCTACCACTAGACTACCGTGCCTCCCTAGTAATGAGGTCAAATGTCAACTTTAAGTGCTAGCCAGAGTCAAAGGTCAACGTGGGTTAAAAGCATATCCCCTCGGCAAGCTTATAACCAAAGGCTATTTATAGTAAAGATTTCATCTTGAATATGTGAGGTCAAGTGAATTTATACCAAAAAATTGAACGAATGTTGTGAGAAAAATCTTACGTCCATGTAGACATTAGTTCTATGTAAAAAAAAACATCGCAGGACGTGATTAACATGGAATGCTGTATGTTTCATTATTTGAGACAATAGGAATATTGTATCTTAACTGGATTGTACTCTTTTGCCCAAACGATTGATTGTCCTGATTATTTTAGTTAGCTTTCGGTCGGCTAATTGCACATGCGCAATTATGGACAAACTGAACGTCAGTGTTCGAAATCAAAATGTCAGCACTGTTGTAGAGTAGGATTTCTGATATCCTATTTACTAACTGGTTTCTCCTAAGGGAATCTCTGTGGACTATGACGATGTTATATGAACTTGATACCTAAAGCGCTTCCTAAAGTTCGACTCGCGCATGGCGACAGTTTGCAATTGTAATGTTGTGTGGTTATCTTACATGACATTATTGCTATGCATTTGTCCCTCATGTCATCTAAAAAATTAAATCCCTACTAATTGTGCTTCTGTTATTTTGGTATAATGACTCGTATTTATTAAATTTACGCTGGAAACGCTAAACGTTGCTTAAAATGTTTCAGTATAAGCATAGTGAGTACATGTCATTCCGAAAAATACACGAAAAATGCAACCTGTCATTTAGCTCATTATTGGCCGAGTTCTCCATTGTTTTGTCCGTCTTTAGAATTTCCTTGACTCCCGTGACTAACTTCTAAAGGCCACACAGAGTTGATAAATGGTTCCCGAAATTTTTAAATCAGTTTTTTATTGGAAGCAAGAGGATCCGGATTTTCTTCTTTTCCTTTTGTATTAATTTGAAAAAAGAGGTAAAGGTATTATTAGCTTTTGTGTCCTAACCTTGAATTACTTTTAAAAGATTTTCGTTTCGGATTGGGTTTATAGAGGTAACTTCCAATTGAAGTAGAATTTAAAACGGAAACAAGTCACAATTCCGGAAAGACTTTGATGCTTACAACACGTGGATATTGTTTCCAAATATCAGCATAATAAAGTATTTGCAAAAAAAAAGGAAAATAAAAAGGAAAAAGTAAATACTTAGATTACAGAATTCGAACAACTAAATCATTTACCAATGTTCTTGCTTCGCTTTTGAGCGTATAGCTTTATCATTTGAAGTTCAACACTAGTCAAGATGCATGGATATATACTTAGTACTTGAAAAAGTCTTTAAAGGGAATTCTTGATAGGTTAAATGGCATATAGTCCCTGCAGGTAGGGCGTAAGAATTGTACCTGCTGTCCCCATCGCATGATCGTAAGAGGCGACTAAATTTGGGATCTTATCTTTTCTCTTCTTTCTAAACAACTTTCTTCTTCCCAATGTCTCCCATGACAATGCCTCACTTTTGGCCTTTATTTGAGCGTTCTCCCCTATGCGGAAGGCTTTGGGTTCTGTCCCCTGGCCGAGACACATATACCATAATCTGTAAAAATGGTAGTTTCTACTCCTGCTTAACGCTCAACAATGTTGTCAGTATAATGGGACCGGGTTGGGTGTCCTGCTGGGTGTCTTCGGCAGTATGTTTCAGTGAGGTAGCACTATAAAGTCGGTATAAGTTTCGCGCTATCACAAGGAGACAAACACGAACATATTGCAGCCTCCCAAAACACACACGCATACACTACATGCATGTATCTTGCACACAGGGGAGTCCGTCCTTAAATGACCATAGCTGTTGATAGGACGTTAAACGATACTAAATCAAACTAAACCAATTAATGACATATACAAGGACTACAGGCTTCTGATTTTGACAACCGGTCGTTTATATTCCAAACCAGTGAAGCGGGGTGGGAACATCGTCTTACTTTTTACCCCAATATAAATCCCCCGTCATATATCAAAATCTACTACAACTTCACATTTCCCAAAGCTAATTACATGTAGATTTAATTTATTAAAAAAGGTTTGTCAACTATTACACATTGAACAGGAACTATATTCAGGTAGGGATTACATTTGTCCTTACAAAGAGTCCAAACAATCCATTAATCATAGTTGTACCGAACGCAATAACAGATAAACAAAAATTGATACTATGGGAAGAGTAATAACCATAGTAAAAAATCCCGCAAAGGACGATAATTTTCTGTAGTAATTACCTACAAAAAAATATGGCAGAAAATATTCTGTGTTTATTTTATCTATAAAATAATTTTTACTTTTTGATATGAATAAGCATGCCAAATGGAAATAAAGTTTCATACTAAAACAAAATAAAATAAAATGAGCTTATAATTTCCTCCTTTCTTCTTATAAACCGAGGAGAACAGTTTGTTTGTTTATTTGTTGTATCCATTTCTTACAAGATTGGGTATGGAGCGCGAAAAATGTTAATAATGATAAATCTGACGCATTTATTCTTCCTATTCAAAGTCAACTACCTCTTCCAGGTACAATTTTTAACAATTGGTTTTCCGAGCCTTATAGTTGGTTCGTTGGATACAATTTAACGTCATATCAACAGCTAATGTCATTAAGGTATTCCATGTATAATGTAATCGGCAAATAATGGCCAACATCGGGAAACTTCGTAATCTGGGAATTCCCCCTAATCGTGACGTCATTTTTAGTATGAGTTACCG
The DNA here is from genome assembly GCF_002113885.1 of Mizuhopecten yessoensis. Lineage (NCBI taxonomy): Eukaryota > Metazoa > Mollusca > Bivalvia > Pectinida > Pectinidae > Mizuhopecten > Mizuhopecten yessoensis. The sequence goes on from NW_018404625.1 coordinate 51,843, forward strand.
CCCGTTTGGGAAACCCTGATTGTAAATAAATGGCGACTGTTCGTTATTTGCGCGGCCGTTTTAGAAAATCTCGACAAAACTACAAACTGTCAAGGGATTTGAAGTGTTTGTTATTATTATTACAGTGGTGGATATGTGTGTTAAAGGGGAAGAAATTTGTGAACATAGAGAGTGTCCTTTTTTTTAACGGCGTGAAGCTAGGTAGACATGCAGAACGTTCTAGGTGGAAAGATGGGTATCAGGTCGTTTCGTCCTAAATCCCGTTCGTTCCACTCTAAGTTATTTGGGTGAAACACTTTTTTAGGGTGATTGTTTTGTCCAGTTTAACTGTGTATGGTTAATTTTATCTAATTTGAAATCTTTTTATGTCTCCCTTACCTTTTTTTGCAATAATAAATTTGGTTTTTCACCTATATCTGATATAATTTGTTGTACAAATTATTGTTTCCAACATTTACCATAAAAAATGGGGAAAACAATTTGAATTTCACAGCAATATTGAATATGAATAAATGCAATTTTTTTGTGTATATGCAAAAAGTGAATAAAATCATAAATGTCTGCACTTTTGTCATTTTATTGGACTTTGAACAGAAAGTGACCCAATGAGGTGTACTCTTAAAATGCATAAAAACTGGAAAAAATATGCGGTAAAAGATATTAAATATTTGGGAAATACAGTACAATACAATTAAAGGATTGACTCTATGTGTGTATGGGTGCTGGAAACAGGGTATGTTGCCTCCTAGCGCGGATCTGATCCCGACTTTAGAGTGCTACCTCACTGGCACTTTGGCTGTAGATGAAATCATGATTCGGCGACGTTAAAAGACATTTCCTCTCTGTCAGTGCATAACTGGGTTTAATATCCGCTCTGCATCATTATTTCATGACCGCTGGTTCTGGTTCAAATCAGGGAGACGAAGTGACAATCAGGTGTCCTGATCTTTGTATAAGTACCTCTCGACGAGGTCGCGAAAGGGGTAAGTGTTCGTTCGTGAGTACATATCTTCACTGTTCGTTATCTCTCATTTCTGAAATTATTTTAATAATAATATGCCACAGTATTTTACAATTTTCACGTTGAAACTCCTAACCTCAATAGCCAATCTTTAAAAAAAAAGTGTCATGGGTAACGAAGATTTGTACTCGGTGTGTTCAAATGGCTCATTCCCCGAACATCAACTCTGGAGAATTGAAATCCTTTTAAGTTTAGTTGTAGCCCGTTTTAACTAAGAATGTCAACTAATTTTGTAGATATGATACTAAAGTCAGTAATAAAATGGATAACAAGTTTTTATTCATACATATAACTGTAATACACATTTAATACAGCACTAAGTAATAGAAAATAATCATTAAATATTAATTTTTACATTATATGAAAAATGAAATTAACATTACATTATATGAAAAATAAAATTCCTTAATTTAAGCCACATTGATACTAATGTCAGCAATAAAATAAAGTTTCTATTCATACATATAACAGTAATACACATTTAATACAGCACTAAATGTTAATTATTAAATATTAATATAAACAGTAAACTACTAAATGAAGCTGAAGTTTCTAGCACAAATCACATTCTCTATATATATCACTTCAGTCTCTAGCACAAAACATTCTATCCAAGATGCAGAAGCTGTGATGCTGAATCGGCGTAGGTCAACAGGTTGATATTTCTAGTCTGATAACGGTCTTTCAGGGTGGCCAGGCGTCTGTCGATGTTGGCGTATCTGTTCTTTCGGGGTTGAGTAGTGCCTCCTGCATCTGTCTGGATCCAGTTGATGTCATACACGTTCTGTATGTCTTTAAACGTCTGGATGATGGTGTAGATGTTGGGGTGGGCATGCAGTACTCCTTTCTTCAGTTTTCCGTGCCAAATTATGAACATGTTTCTAAACGCACCTCTCGAACACTTTTTAGTTTTAAACATCATTACGGTCATCTTTTTAAATATGGGTAAAAACATTTACTTCTTTCCACGATGATAGAAATATTCCATGTGATAAGGATTCGTTAAAAATACAGATAATGGCTCAGTAAGCGATGTTGACGTTTCCTTGATAACTTTGGAACTAATAAGATCTGGTCCTACAGCTTTACCAGTTTTCAAATTGAGTAAGGCATCCTTAACATCAGTACATGATATATTTAAATTACTCAGACATATACGATTAGGGGTTTCTATAAGAGGAGGATTGGCATGAAAAATATAAGTTAAAAACATTGGCTTTATCACCATCAGTTTCGTAAATAGAGGATCTGTCATAAGTTTCCCTTCATGACGTCGTTTTGACCGATGATCAATGTAACTCGCAACACTTTATGGAGTTATGCTGTAAACAAGGTGGATGTTCTCATGGTGGAATATATTGATTACATTGTTGAAATTAAATTGATGATTTTGTGTTTATTTCCGCGAACTATATATTTTTTAATTTAATTTTGATTCTCACATATTTCCCATATTTCTTTTTTGATCCACATTCCAGAATTTATAGATGTGTCAAGTGTATACGTGATAAATGATGTATTTGTTTTCTCAATATAACATAATACATCCATCAAATACAAAAGATTTAAATGTGATTTCAGGGTCAAGGTCCTACATTTGTATCTACCGAGTGCCTCGGTAGCCGTGATCGCTGACGCGCACAGTCATTTTCTATTGTGTGTAATCAAGCGGAAACTTCAGACCACTCAATCACCCAAGAATTTCGATTCGATCCCTAGTGTAAGTTGTTATCCCTCCGATGGCCCGGTGGTTTTTCCCCATGGGTTTCCTTCACCACGAAAACTCCGTTCGTTCTCTTGGCGGCGTCGTCATAAAAGCTCTACAGAGCTTATGTTTGTTGTTGACAATGTGCACGACTTTTGATACAGATTATTGATTGGTTTATTTATCTATATCTTTTTATCTACAAATCAACAATTTTTGAAAGAACAGAGTTTTAATGTGTTCATGCACATACTTTTTAATCAACAAAACTTGTGTAATCCTTTCTGCACTGAGGCATGACAAGGGTCGCGTTGCCCGATTTGTTAACGGATTTTGCCAAGATCTTTTTAGTTTTTATAAAAACAAGTCGAATCCTGTAATACACTTTAAATAAATACTGAAACATCAATCAACGAGCGTTCAGAAGTGTCGAGTTGTAACAGCTATAGAATATGACGGGAAAATACTGCCTTACTGGCAAACTAGCTTTTCCAGTCATGCGGTATAAGCTCGGAACCTGATCATTAGTTCAGCAACATAGAGCATGGTCAGTAGTTGGATGGATGATCGCCCGTTTGGTGGCAGCGGTGGGATCATGTAAGGCCAGTTTCAGGTGGTTTGGGAAAGTGCATTGATACCTAGGGAGGATCTACGGCATTCCCCAGACCAAGTCTGTTTGCTACCGGAACTGATCTTGATTAAATAAATGGAAAACCGACAGTGGATTAACAAATATCCGGATTCCATGCTATGATTTAGATTTATTCTCTTCGGCTTAACAGCGGTCAAATTATTAAATCATAAGATTTTACAATTATTTTACGGTAAAATTTTGTTTATAATATGATTCAACAACCCAGATTTCATTTTTGATCCACATTCCAGAATTCATGGATGTGTCAAGTGTATACGTGATACATGATGCATTTGTTTTCTCAATATTACATAATACATCCATCAAATACAAAAGATTTAAATGTGATTTCAGGGTCAAGGTCCTACATTTGTATCTACCGAGTGCCTCGGTAGCCGTGATCGCTGACGCGCACAGTCATTTTCTATTGTGTGTAATCAAGCGGAAACTTCAGACCACTAACTCGCCCAATAATTTCGATTCGATCCCTAGCGGTGGCGGAAAAAGAGAGTGATGTCTAATAGTGTTAGTTGTTATCCCTCCGATGGCCCGGTGGGTTTTCCCCATGGGTTTCTTTCACCACGAAAACTCCGTTTGTTCTCTTGGCGGCGTCGTCATAAAAGCTCTACAGAGCTTATGTTTGTTGTTGACGTGTACACGACGTTTAAAACAGATTATTTATCTATTTATTTATCTCTATCTATTTATCTACAAATCAACAAATTTTGAAAGAACAGAGTTTTAATGTGTTCATGCATATACTTTTTAATCAACAAAACTTTTGTAATCCTTTCTGCACTGAGGCATTACAGGGGTCGCATTGCCCGATTTGTTAACGGATATCGCCAAGATCTGTTTAGTTAAAACAAGTCGAATCCTGTAATACACATTAAATAAATCCTGAAACATCAATCAACGAGCGTTCAGAAGTGTCGAGTTGTAACAGCTATAGAATATGAGGGGAAAATACTGCTTTACTGGCAAGCTAGCTTTTCCAGTCATGCGGTATAACCCGGGGAACCGACCACTAGTTCAGCAACATAGAGCATGGTCAGTAGTTTGATGGATGACCGTCTGCAAGTTACACATTTACCTAGATATGGACAATCAAAGATGACCACTCCTTACTTAGTAGCTATAGGGTTCAGGAGCTACAGAAAGATATAGAAGATGTGGATCATAATTGATGAATTGGTCCGCTTCACTTCCGAGTATGGTTAATCGAACTACTCGGAAGTATCAGGAGCTACACCTCCTATACATTTCTGAATTGTTTCAATGGACGCGTCTGACAGTGTGATTCTTGGCATGAACTACATTCTCAATACTTATCTCTACCAATTAAAGCTGAAGACAGGACGAAGACAAAAAACTATTTACGTTGAAATTGACAACAGAGGACGATTCTGATGTGGCAGTGACGTATATAGAGAAGCGGCTACCCAGAATGAAACCTCCATTATATTACTTGATTAAAACAAAATAAATAGGCATGACGCAAGAGCCCGTTTAATGATGTTGCCACTTTTCAGAGTCCTACATTTGCAATGTAATATACGGTAATGCTCGAAAATGCGCTGACAAATCGCCTGCATTCCTCCTACGTAATACCTCATGTAACGTTACATATCCACACATCAACGTCAAAAACTGAAATCTTTACCACACAAACTTTCCAACTAAGTCTTGATGTAGTATTAGAGTACGTAGACATGGAACGCTTATACTTTCATTTAATTTGGTATAACTTAGAATGTTGAACATGTGTATTTACTCTCCAAAATATTTAAATTTTGATACATCACATCGTAGAAAAGCTACGAATCACACAGGAAAGTAATTTATCTGTATGACCTAAAGATTTAGTGTAAAACAAACTATAATCGGTTTGTCTTTTTCTTCCTATTTCAACATTGTTATTTGTTGTCCAAAAGTTGATGAAACGAGAACACCCCGGATAGTTAGGTGTAAACTGTGTATTATTTTGTCTCAGCTTGAAGTTACATCGAATGCAGTTAATACAGGACATGAATTAAGTTTCCGTGATGCAGGCTTGAATGTATAACTTCTCTTTCGGATAAGAACACTGCTGATGTCTTTGTTTGTCGATTGATGATTTTACCCATACAATATGTTGGTTGATGTCATTACTTACACTGTTATGTAGACAATACGTAAATATGCAAAGAGCGTGTCAGCAAGGGTACACGTAATGAACAAGATATCGGATAAGTTGTGCCATTATGACGTCACACATCACGTGACCTTGTGTCAAGTTTTAAATATGCATTAGGCTGATATATATGGAGCGTTACCTGGCCTGTCCATGATCAGAGTACCAAGAGAGATGGGGTCTCGTTGACTACACGTTTTATTGCATCAAATGACCGTAAAATATGATATTATGAAAAATCGTGGCCAAAATCCTTTTGATGACCAGCCCTCTGCCACTAGATCACGGGTTCGATGCCTACGTGCATTGTAGGGCTGTCGCCGGGTGCATATCGCAGGTCGGTGGCGTTTTTCCAGGTACTCCGGTTTTCCTCCACCACCAAAAACTTGGTATGTCTTTAAATGATTACAGCTGATAATAGGACGTAAAGCAGAAACAAAACAAAACTAAACTGAAGCATTACATATATGATATAAAAATATATTTTGCATTCATAAGACCTTTATTTGAATATGCTGATATAATTTGGAATAATTGTACAACCCAACTAAAAAATTTACTAGAATCTATCCACCTGGAAGCAGCAAGAATTATAACAGGGCTGAGAAGAGGAACATCACATCACTTACTTTATAGGGAATTAGGGTGGGAACCATTAGAAATTCGTCGGAAAAATCATCAATTGATATTAATGTACAAAATACTACATGGCCATGCACCTTTATACTTGCAAGAATCAATCATCCCTTTTATTAACAATAATGAAGCAAATATACATTCATTGCGTAGAAATAGAATATTTAGCCCTCCACTCTGTAGATCAAACAACTACTATCATAGTTTTTTTCCTTCAATGCTCCGCGAGTTTAATAAACTCTCACCTACTACAGTACAAGCAACCTCCCTTAACATTTTTAAGAAACTTATAAACATGTCAAATATCAGTGAAGAGGAAGATGTGAGCGTTTCAAATGTATTCAAAAATAAAGGATCAAGGAAGGGTAATATCATACTTTGTCAACTTAGAAATGGATGTAGCAACTTAAATTTTGACCTATATATTGATCATTTAAAAGATAATCCTGTGTGTTCTTGTGATTTAAACCATGAAACTGTCTCACATTTTTTTCTTCACTGTCCTCTGTTTTCAGTCCAAAGAGCATTACTAAAAAATGAACTTGAACTTATTGGAAACCATAACCATTTTCATCTCACCAACTTACTATATGGCTGTCAAACATGTAACGAAGGTGTAAATATGGAAATTCTTAGCTCTATCCTAAAATATATAGTTAAAACTAAAAGATTTGTTGAATATCGAGTATAATACCAGGCAACTTGACACATTTTGAGTTAATATATATACACATGTATATATATTTGTAGATAATAACACTTATTTATAAAAACAACATCATTCTTACAGGAGTACATCTCTGGCTGGTTATCATGATATTGTTATGCTTTCCTTTTATATTCTCCCATACTTCTTATATCTTTAATTGTTAGTATACATACTTAAGATCTGCAATTTTTCCATATATGTACTCAAATGCATTACTGTGAATTATACCACAATAATATTTACTATGGATCCTGTACAGTGTTCAGTTGAAGACCTAAACGTAACACAAGGACTGTGCGGTCTTCAATCTGATATTAAAGCTTGTATACTACATGTATATGCGGTCTATAACCAATATATATATATATATTTTACCTACATTGTATATTGCAGACTAAATCTAATTAATACACTATTCTATGGGAGTTATCCCCTTTCCCCCACCCACACCATATTTTATATAATAACTTCTTAATTATGTAAATATCTAATTAGATATAAGTACATAATTGGCAGTAGAACTATAGACAATATGTAGAAGAAATATAATCAGAATTTTAGACCCTAATTACCTGCAATTTTTCTCTATACCAAAATATGCAGACACTAATTACCAAATATAATGGATACACAAATATATTATTACAAAATAAAATGTATGTTGATTAAATTTTTCATTGACCAGAAATTAAATCATCGAACCAATTCGTACATATTCATATTGTATCCGTTACTAAATAGTTATGGTTATATCATATTATTTAATGAACAGTACTGTACATTTATTTTTGTAGTGACATATTGTCTAAAAAATAAAACAAATTAAAAAAAAAAGAGGAAAAAAAGGTTCTAACGCCAAATATGTTACTGATTTACAAACGTTAATTTTTGACAGTAAGCAAAATCTGATTATTATAAAATCAATCCATAATGTCCATATACCTTCCATCAATGGAGAGGACTTATATAGGCTATAAGCCTGTTGTCCAATCCTTTTGACAGTGTAACATTCTTCTATGTCAATAAAATATGTTGAAATCAAAAATAGTAGACTACCCATAGATAACAGTTTAGGGCAACGATGGATACGATTGAATTAATTGACATTTTTGTTCTTGCCCCTTGTTCTATAGAACGATGAAGTGCTAAACACTGTGTAGGTCTCGCAAACAATCTGTTTTTTGAAAAAGGCTGTTAGGTTAACATGCACCACAATGGGAAAACATCACCGAGTTCACAAGAGAACGAAAACTTATACAGATAATATACAGTTATGTCATGCCTTTTCACTCTTCTCTGGGTCCCAATTCTTCGGGGAAAACGCCCTTTTATATATGTAATATTTTTATTGAATACTGAGTCGCGTTTTTCAATTAAATGCAACAACGCTTAATCATTGACATCTTCAAATCTCTCCATCATTTAGAGCCTAGCGACTGTGGCGGCAGACGAACACTTTCTATTTTCTCATCGTAGTCGTCGTGATGTTTAAAAATAAGGTGCATTCGATTACATATGACCAGTGAAACAGTCGACTAGTTTATCAAGTGACAGACAGACATACAGATTTTTGTCATTGTCTTTATTGCAAGACAAACGTCGTTTATTTCATTGAACATTGTTTTCAGCAATCTTGAATAGTCGTAAGATAGCAATCACCAGTCTATCACGTAACATGTCAACAGTCGTAGGATAGCAAACACCAGTCTATCACGTGACGTTTCAACTGTCATAGGATAGCAAACATCAGTCTATCACGTGACATTTCAACTGTCGTAGGTTAGCAAACACCAGTCTATTCATAGTAACCCAGTTTGTGGCTGTGGAACGAAGATCGAACATAAAAAAATGCAGATTTAGTTTTTCTATTTTATGTTATAACTGCCTCGTCTAATCCGTAGATACAGCAAAGTTAGTCTTAGTCAATTAGAAATTCAAAAATGTATTTGTCCAGTGAACAAATGCTTCAGTTCTTTTTACATGATCTGCAAATTCTGCCAAGCCCCAAAGGAGACAAACATACAACATATCAAAATAACTTGTCATTATGTTAACATTCAAATGACGTAACAATACGTTGTCTGTGTTGACGTCGACCTGTTTTAATATGACGTAGACAGCATTACAGATTTGATAGAACGTGAAACAAAATAGCAGGGTAGACGTTCATGGGATATAGCTATCTCATAAGTATTTAAAAGTTTCTTTCCGATATATCTGCTTCCGACAAATCAACTCTGTAGTCATTTACCAATTTTGGACTTCGAATGAGCTGAACATGCCTTTATATGGACCGGGAAAAGATGTATTGACCGGGACGAAATTTAGGTCAACATCGCCTTTCACTTCCATATAACCACATATTCACCGAAAAAAGTCCTTAATTTTTATACTAGATATGGAATGATGCTTTGAAGTATCGTAATAAAGAAAAAACTAACCTTATGTATATTTATCAACTATGGACTTTTGTTGAGGTGAATATGTTGTTATATGATCCTTAAAAAGAGATATTAACCGAGACGAAGTCGAGGTCAAAATACGTTTTTTTTTTTAACTTGTCATACATTTTTTAAACAGTTTTCAAGATGACTTACAATAATTTGGAAAATACAACAGAGATTTTGTTTTCAAACAATAGCTTTAATAAATTTTAACTATGTGTACATATTGTTGAAAGCATATTGCACAAACTATACACAGTAAATCCGATAAGAACAGCTTTGACCTGTCAAACTAGACACAGGAACTCAATGGTAGAACGTTTTCCATATTACTATTTTGATATCATATCAAACAACACATAATGCATTTATTTAGCTTAAACATACATACATTCAAGCAAAGGGGCAAGGAAGTATTAACCTATTCAATATCACCAGAATATGGAAATATGGAATAAAGTCCCCACCAATTCTCAACTTACACTCATGTTTACACGCACTGAATCTCATAATTATCATAATAGTCTTCAACAATCACTATTATCTACAATAATCTCATAATAATCCTGTTTATCGTCAATAATCTCAATGATAATAATAATAAAATATTCAACAGTCTAACTTATAATTTTACGTTTATTCCAAAATCACACAATCATCGTGGTAATCGTCAATAATCCTACAATAATCTTATTTATTTTCAATAATCTTATTTATTTTCAATAATCTATAATCTCGAGTTTTCCATAATATCGAAATTAGCATACATATCTTCATTCACAATATTAATAATCTTCAATAATATCACAATAATGATTCTTATCTTTACCCATATGATACCTATATTTTTTATTTATAAAATTTATACTCCTTATAGTCTATAACTAAATAGGTGGTAATAAATAAAAACAGAAGAAGACCTACATGATTTTGAATTTGTAAAACGTGAGCTGGTGCATACTTTGGGCGATGCCTTTCTATCATCAATATATATATATATATTCGAACTCGAAAAAGCACCAATAACAATATGTTAGATTACATGTAAAATAATAAACAAACGAGAAAGTATATTTGTCGAGGTAAAAAATAATGGATATGAAAACAAATATTCTGAAAAAAATATTTCAATGTTTCACGCAAAAGGGCATGATGCAGGTTACCGTCCTATTTTTTATCAACAGTTTAAAATCAATAAAGATTCCGTATATTTTACTCCTTCTAACTTCAGCATCTTACAACCGTGCCGGGTTGTATCCGTCGGAGTTTGACGGAGGTTTCCGGATTCCGCCGAACGGGGCCGCTCTGAAAGACACTGACGTTCGTCCATCGTCTGTCCACTGCATGTATTTGAAACGGTCACTTTTGTCGGACAAAGAATCTCGTTGAGAACCACTTGCATGTGATCCAGAGTCCGAATTTGTATTCATTTGCAAGTGTTTAGATGTTTTATTAATTTTATTTTGATAGGTGCCCTTTTCACCGATATGATGTTTTAAATTCCCAATACCGTTTTGTTTAAACTCGCTTTGACTTGTATCCGGTTTAGAGACACCATTGTCGTTTGGATGAAAATCTTTTCCATTTTTCTCTATTTTATAGCCACCATTGCTGAAGGCAGTCACTGAAACAAACGAGAAGGCATACATATTTACTTTAAACGTACAATATATCGCAAACCAGAAAGTTTCCGCAACAGTATTATTGTTGCGGAAGGTTCAACCGCAAAGTAAATGACGCAGCGAAGAACATTTTCAGTTTTAGCATAATTGTAAAACATATTTCGAGATTAAAGACAAAGGTAAATCAAATCACAACATGCAGTTTGCATTATTGATACATTTCTTAATGAATAAATGTACACGTATATAGTAAAGCTTAATATTTACGAAATAAGCAAAGACACTGCTGTTCATTTACTGATGTTTTCTCATTGTTTCGGTTTCTACAACGTACATTGTTATAGGAGAGATTTATAATTACCAGAGTCAATCGTCGGACCCGGCAAACACTTTCCTGTTCCGGATACCCCTGTTTCTGAAGTTGGCTAAAAAGGGATAAAAAACCCAGATTACCGTTAGAGGAATTATTAATCACTTTTGAAACAGGTATTATTTACTTAACTACTAGTTATTAATATTTGTCATGTATGATATTTCCAGTTTGTTATTGCCTGATGAACTATTAACATGCAGCGCTCTTCCATAACCCTAGTATATTCATTTTTCTCATTGTTTTTTTTTAATTCAATATACATTATGCAATGTCTATTTTTTCATCATAAGTTGCCAATTATGTTTTTGATAACAGGAAACGCCAACTTTGCCTCCAACGCCAATCCAGTTTTTCGTACTACACGTTTGTCAGGATATCTAATGTTACATGTATATGTTACAAGCATAGATGAAAAGCTGCTGATCGGCTCCTGACTGTATGCTGGATAAAAAGTAATTTTGAATATTTTTTTCAAAAATAATAGAAGTTTTAACATCTTTTATTGTTCCTTCTATTTCATTTTTATATAATTTCGATTTACTGAATTAGTAAGGGAAATGTCTTGCTTAGTATTGCAAACTTTTATCCAGCATTTGAGTATTTTAACAGTTTTTAATTGATACAAACTTTTTTTTTACAACTATTACAACCAATAAAATAGGAGTTTTACGTCCGCAATTATTGATAAAACAGAGTGCTAAGAAATCAAAAGCAAAAATAACTCTGAAAGAATGAAAAACATGTTTGATTTACAACATATTTTAACAAGAGTACCGGGGGGCGGAACAATATACGCCCGTCGAATGCCATTCATATATATTCTAAGAGTGGTTAGCTGACATGCTATAAAAAATGTGGGAGAAAATCTCCGGACAAAAAATCAAATACTAAAATGAACAAAGGGCAATAACTTTTGCAAAAATCGTCGAAAATCGACTGAACTATTCTTCTGTGATTAAAAAAGGGGGATTTTTAGGAAAACGCTGAAGCGTAGAATGTTGATCAAATTCAGCATCTGCAACATGCTTCCTTTTGAGCAATTGTAATTGCATCAATCCCATGCAGCACTTCTAGTTGTCCAGAAACAGACTTTGGAATTTGTATTGATATAATAAATAAGAAAATAAGAATATCACTGAAGCATAAAATGTAGGTCAAATTCAGTATCGGAAAGTTTTTATGTGGTATATGAGACATGAAACATGAAACATGAAAAGACTGGATGCAGAGACAAAGTACATTCAAAGAAAATGGAAGATTTTTTTACTTCAGCAAAGCGCTAGTTTTTCTGCTACAAATAACTTACCAAAGTGTATGAACGTTGTTTACGGCATACAATTTGACCAATATAGAAAAAAAGACACTACACTATTTATATTTTTTGTTAAGGTAAACTCAGCACCAAACTGTTTCTCAGTTTAAAAAATATTACATTTTACAGCGATAAAACGCCCATATTCGTGAAACTGCATTCATGTTCAAACTAAGATTCTGTGCTTAAAGCCTGTTGGAAAAAAGGGCATGTATGAACATTTAACACGGTAGACGGCTTAACGCTCTACAATATTTTTCCCCAATCATTGAAAAATATTTATTTTTTTGGCTCAATACCAAAGCAGGAAATTGGGCTTGAACACAGAACCTGAGTTAAAGCGCGAGAACGGTTTTTCATAAATACAGGTCCAGATGTATTGGGCTTTTTTTTTTATTAAAATTAAAACGATATCACTATAATGAATTGATGATATCAATAATTGAATTAGTGATATCAATAATTGAATTAGTGCTATCAATAATTGAAAAATTGATATCAATAATTGAAAAAATGATATCAATAATTGAATATGTGTTATCAATAACTGAACAAATAATGTCAATAATTTTATAAATGATATCAGGAATTGAATAAGATATGTCGATAATTTGATAAGTGACATCAATAATTAAATTATGATGATAAACTGATGTAAAGAAAATCTTGAAGTATTCGATCAATAATTGAAAGGAATAATAAGCATTGACATGATTTTGTTATGCCTCATGTACATTCACTTACGTTTGTCTTCAATCTATTGCTGCTGCTGCCGAGTTTGCTCTTTTCTCGAGCAGACAATCCCAGACAGGGAATCTTTCTCTTGATTGCGTCACGCATCTGATAAAAAAAGTAAACACATGTACAGAAAAATAAAATACACATTTAACAAAAAGCATTTAAGGACTGAATGTTGACATAAACGAACTAATATAATCTTTCCCCACTTTGGGGGAGGACGTGTGTGTGTGTGTGTTTGTGTGTATTTGTATGTGTGTGTGTGTGTGGGGGGGGGGGGGGGGGTCGCTATGCCGAGTGCCAGACATTTCAGAATATCGCACCCGATGATGGCTGACATTTCAATGTCTTACTCTTAATAATGAATATTTATCTCCCACCTCAAATTTTAGTGGTGATAACATAACACCATAATGTTGATTGCACGTTGATTCCCAGCAAATCGGAGTTATCTTCCATGATCTGCTATTGTTGACGTGATGTCAGTGCATGACGTCATGCAGTTTTTTCTGACTAGCAAGTCCCCTTGTCTTTACCTAGGGTAAAACAGATCGGAAGTGTGGATTTCTCTCTCTAATGAGGAGAAATCATTATCTTCATTTTCCACCTCACAAGCCCTTAGTTGCCAACCTATACCCCCAAAATCCTGATACCTGGATCATATGTTGTATTAGCGAATTGAAAACAAAATAATTAATTTATTTTAATGTATGAATCGAATGATCGAAAACGAGAAATATCTGTTGTGAGTGAGTAGCAAATTGTGGTTGGTAAATACGAAATACGACGATAGTACAATCAACATTTATAGAGAAGCAAAGGGGGGGGGTGGGGGAGATATTGACAAATGATATATTCTTTGTTCGTCTCAAACACAGGTATATTCTAGTCGAGTACAATTTTCATGATTCACAAATGATAAAATACTACGTTTTACTTACCACTTTACTAAGCAAGCAGTGAAAAACGAAAATGAACAATCCCTGCAATGAAAAATACGCGGTGTTGATATACATGTATATATATGAATAAATATTAATATTTGCATGTAACAGATGTGGTTTTCATACATCGTTCACTACATATTCTACCGCCTACAAATCTTACAACGAGACCGGATAGAAAACCCCTAAGGTAAAGTTTCATTCAAAATAGACACGTTTACATGCATTTCAAAAGAGCCAGGCTGGACACTGTGGCAGGCTGCTTTAGTGCGAACCGAGTAAACCCTATATTAGCCCTAGTCGTAGGCACCACACAGGCCACCCGATTCAGAGAAAAAGAATATTAACAAGCACCTATTGTAATGACCAAATGTCCCGTAAAATTACCCACACGTAAAAGGTGCAATAGTGATCACAGTACCATTATTTACCTATATACAAAATTTCAGCAAAATCGGTCAATATCTAAATTTTGACCAATCAGAGGCATTGGCGGCCATGTTGGCCGACCCATCGAAAAACTATTTTTTTGCACAATGCCTCCATTCCCGAACAATGTTGTAAAGTTTGATAGAATACCGACAGATAGGCTTTGAGGAAAGTGGCGGAAATTCCACCGGCGTTAGAAAGTCGACGATTTATAAAAATGGGGTAAAACAATTCCAAAAGTTCGTTTCGAGGGTTTCATCAAGTTTAACCTGTGTAAAATGAATAATGCCGCTGATATTGTGAAATGTCTAATGTTAACATAGACAGTGTGTACCTAGCTCAGATCTTGCCCCGGGATAAGTAAGAAAATTAGACATGCAAAGATTTAAACATTTTCTAATATTTCAGATTGTCAAAATGCAATTTGTATCCATATTCATGTATCGACTATCAATACTGACGTGTTCATCAAGCTTAAAATGATTTCCAAGAAATTTTTTACTTCATTCACATTGTTTGACAAAAGTCTGACGACTGTTTCATTATTTTGTGGCTAGGTATTAAAATGTAATATAAAATATAACTTTCCAGAATAAAAGGGTTCAACTTCAATACTTCAGAAATTTTCATTTTTTTTTTTTTAATTGAGATGTATTTAAAGTTTAAAGTTTATTCAGGTTTCGGTTTATAAAGGTTCTCGCTGAAATATGCAAGGCTTTGCTTCGACAGGTTATGATAAAGAAATGTATCTCAATCTCAAGCAATAACAATGACTTACCTGCAATGAATTAAAAATGACAAAAAAATACTGGAACATGACAGTGTCCTCATTGACGGAGAGAACACCGAAGATCCAGGTAAGTCCTAGGAGAGGCGCCAACACGGCAACACTTCTTACAGCAGTCCTACAAAATGTTGATTAAAATATCAATTAAAAATTACGAAATTAAAGTTAAATTTTAACATAAATCATACCAGTCAATAAATCAATTAGCTTACCATTGTCATTGCTTCTTCAGTTTTCAAATGTCATCAATGTATCAACCACATTATATTTACCATAGATAAGAACTATGGAAATTGATTTGTTTATTTGTGTTGAACTTTTAGGACCCGGTATTTATTTTACAAAGTGGGGGCTTATGGATTTAGCACCGTCGTACTTTAGAAGTGGTTTTAATGAAATTATTCGAATTCAAATAAAGTATTTTGTTAACCAATCCATTAAGTTGTATTTGTTAAATTTTCCCATAAAATAAATAGTTTTTATGAAACTATTCAAACCAAAATAACACATTTTGTTAACCCATCCATGGAGTTATATTTGTTAAAATTTCCCATAAAAAAAAATTGGAAAAAATGTTTCGATGACAAGACGTATTTACTTACATCAGTTTTCCCTTTCTCGTTTTATTCATTACAAATCGAGTTGAAAATAGGGCTCTGAATACTAATACAGCTATTATAAAATTGGCCTGGAATAGAAAAAAAATGTGATTAATATACGCCCATCATATACCATGTTGAATCCATTTAGAATGACAGAAAGGGAAATATGAGGGATACAGCAGTTTGGCAGTGGGTTGAAATAGCAATATATGAAAGAATGAAAAATAAATTACAAGATCGGAAATTACTGTTACATTTTGATACCTTTACATAAATTTCTACATGGAGAACAATTGAACATGATCCTTAAACAATTTACTTTCTAAACATGATTATGTAAAGGAAATTTGCACAAACTTCAATATCAAAAATAATAAAGGAATATAACTCTCTTTATATATATGAGGGCAAAGAAGAATATCAGGAATATTAAACCCCAGACAAACTCCGGCATAAAGAGAAATAAAAATAAATGACAATAATAACACCAATTTTTTTTCATAATAGGATATTACTTTGGATTACTTTCATTAAGTGAAATTCCCTATTTCAAAGATATTTTAGCACAGTAAATTTGGTTTAGCAGTTGAACCATTAATACATGTGATAGCAGAAATGAACAAAGGGATATAACTCTACTAAAACTACACGTGAAATTCTTAAGCCAGAACCCGTTTGAGATATATTATGAACTTTGTTGAAGTGTCACCAATAAATGTTATTAAAAAGAGGGTAGAGGAGCGATGATAAGGAAAAGTTAACGAAAGGAAAGGGGAACGGACAAAACAAGATATATCTTAAAAAGACCCGTCGTCGACGTGGGCATATAACAAGCAAGTATCTCTTGTGCCATGTATAATTTCCTAAGCACAATAAAGTCGTGCAAAGCCAAGAAAAAAATGCAGAAAAAAATAGAAATTTCAAAGTATTGAAAAGGATGCGTCAGATAATTATTTTCTATTCGTTCAATATCAATATCCCTTAAGTAAAAAAATAAAGATTGAAACCATCGATTGATATGGCAGTGCACTCAATAATATTCATCGCTTTCCACAAGGATTAGATATATATCGGACGAAATATTGTCTCTCAAAGATACAGGAAATAAAATGGGAGAAGGAAGTGGAGTTACTTTTTAAAATATAGTACAGCAATACTTGTATACATACCACAATGACTGCCAGGGCTGGGACAATGAAAGCAAACAAAACACTGTTGCTGACAGACAACCAGCAGCTGTAACATTAATCATTATCGAATTATATTTTTTCTTTGCCTTCTAGTAAATCAATTCATTCAGTTAATTCTTCTCCAGGTTATATAATCTACTTTTATTTCTTAATTCACATAAGAAAATGAGATTTATTGTTTCTGTTTGATACAAAAAATATACTTTATACCCAATAAGGATAATTAAATATATAAAATAAATATATATAAATAAGTCCGATCCTGCCCCATTTCTGTACGTTCCTGTAAATCGTCGCCCGTTCCTCCCCGATCCATATCAATACAATACTCTTAACTCGTTGTAATTATTTTATCAAATATATCTTATACCCGACACAAAATATATAATAACATACATATAGGTATCATAAGTAATAATGACATGAATGTATATATATATAATTTAGTCCGATTCTGCCCCGATCATGTAATTGCAATCCTTTTATCATATATATCTTATACCCGATAATGATTCTTAAATGTATCTAATATAAATATTCATTAATTCATTAATCGTCGAACCCCCAGAGACGTATATTTTTTTAATTTTTTTTACCTTTGAATGAGTATGTAATGATAGGTTTCGTTTTTAATCTATTGATGCAAAACATGATATGTTTCCTCAAACGATGATTTGTTTCTTTTTGTTAAAAGTATGTGTATACTGTAACGTCACGCTACCACAATTGACATTCTACCCAAATTGGTAACACGGTCAGAAAATGGTTCGAATAGTACTTTAAAATTAAATTTGAGCTTTTTTCCTTTGTCAGTGTTACAAAGGAGATATTTAAAATCGACGTGCGTCGACGAAATTTTGGAGGATTTTGAATAAGCATGTTTAAATGCCGATTTCTGGTCCTTATATATAAAAGTGATATTTTTTGTTGCACATCAACTTGTAGAAAGAAAACAAGTTTTGTAGTCTGTGATACGGTGTACCAATATTGGGTACTAATCACGGCCATAAAACGGACGTAATCTAACTGCGAGTTAAGAGTTCCTAAAAAAATATCGTAGAATTAATATCTTTTTTTTTAAATGAACCACCATAGACAGTCTTTGTCAGGAATCAAGAAACATTCCAGGTACAAGATCTAAAAAATGTATGTCACTGAAAACCCCCATTTGTACTAATCGTGGTAGCGTGTCGTTTGGATATACTTATTACACGTTTAGTGAACCGGTTTGACTTATCTTTCTTCCAGCACAGGTAATATTGGGTCAGCGTAAGTGAAGCTTATCTGTACCGGTCACCGAAGAACGCGATGACCTTGATGGAACGCGGAGGTCGATCCTCCGAGGATTATCGTGACACGATTACGTGACATGAGACGTTAAGGATCGCGGTGATGCGATCATCAAGGTCCCTGATGTGATATATCATCGCGTTTGACCACTTAAACGAAATTCTTGACGCGATGGCTGGGTGAATTAGTTACACTTGCTGTGAAGAGATCTGTATCTTAACCCGAGGGTAAGATTTCGATGTTTATCCCGAAGGTTAACATTTCTCCGTCTGCGTCATACAGGAAAGATTGATTACTTTCCATCGTAAAAAATTACATGCAGTGGTTAACTGCATCATGGTGCATTAAGGGGCGAATGAAATGTGAGGCAAAATCGAAAACGCTGCCATGGTTACACTGCATGAAATGATGACGCGATGATGACGTTTCCAGAATAATGGCGCATGTGAACTATCTCTTCTTAGGTAGATTAAGATAAAATTATCTTTTCCCTAGCAAAATCAGGAATGCACCTTTGAAGTGTGGGAAAATATATCTCAGAAATATATACAGCGTTCTGACTGATTGAAATGTCTTTCGTCGAGTTTTCTATTGTAATAATAAAGATACATATAGACGCTATGGTTACACTGGATCTAACGAAGACCGTAACAATAGGGTTACATTACGGTCATCTTTAAGGTTAATGTTCGATACACATCGAATTTCGTGAAGGAGTTCAAGAACTATACACATGGGTTTCACTTCTTCTGTTTTATGATATCATAACTGAATTTTCAAATGCAGTTTTTGTAAATCTATTCACAATAATCGTACAATACTCACAAGTTTTCATTTCCGTATCCTTCTAACTGGGTGGCTCCAGTAGAAATTCCTACAATAATTGCAGGCACCCCTAAAAACAAATAGTACAGGGAAACAAGTTATCGAATATATTACGCAAAATGTTTCGATATATTGCAATTTTTTGTATAAAATGTAAATAATGTTTTGTAATTTTACAAAGTGTCAATAACTTCATGATTCTTCTTTTTTTGTTTTGTTCTCTACATTCTTAACTGAACTTGCATGTTGAAGTTATCAATTCAAACACAATGGTCATATATATATATACAACATTCAACAAGGTAAATATCTTACCCCATCCGATCGGAAGTAGGTAGCGCAGTTTTGATGAGGATGAGAATACAAATAAAACTGACATGGCAACAGCTATACCTTCTGTTAGCATCAGGAAGAATACGGCCAGAAATATGTAATGTAATGCCACTGCTATCACAGTGCATATTGTCTGAAAATCAACAATACTCGAAATGTCATATATATACATCAGTTATATACTATTTTGATGTTTATTATTTAATGATATGTTTACCGTTTTGTAACTTATAATGCAATTGGAATACAGAGAATCAAAAACATAACAAAAAAAACCGTTTGAAACGGCATCGACTAATCCTCAATGTTGGTTTTTATGTTTAGATTTTTACTATTTATTTTGTCAATGTAAAGAAATACAACCTTTTCATAACAATGTTCATGTCATCAGTAATATTTTATTATATATAATCATCATATGCAGTATTCATTACTATAAAAAATAGTAACTGTCTGTTTGAGCTATATGTATTCTTAAAATAATGGTTAGTTGTCCTCTTCTTTTAAGCCTTAACTATGACGTAACAAATCAATATTCAGTGTTTGATTTGTTTTGTTCAAAATTGCACAAAAACCTCAATTATATGAGAACGAAACGTATTGCGAATAGAACTACATACCTTGTTGGAAGTCTGTTCTACACCAGCCAAGAACAGAATCATTGCAAGTATGAGTGCTATACACATGCTCACTAGAATCGTTGATTTATCCGATTTCACGGATCTGAAATAAATTCATTTGACATTTCCACGGTTAAGAGAGCTTAAAAAACTAAATGTCGTAACAGTCATAAAGACGTATATGCATGTGGATTTTCGTGTCCCTAACATTTAAGCTTAGTTAAATATTGAAACTTTCGTGACAAAGTATGCTCAATAAAAGTGCATTTTGGACAGCAGCACCTCTCAGCACACAGATAGAAAACACGATTCCTTTATAGACATTTCATTCAATTGTCCAAATTATGCATCAGAGGAAATTTGCTTGGACAATATTTGTCCAGGAGGAAGAATGATAACACTTCAGTGCCAAAATTTGAAACCAAGTCTTCAGGGAGTTACTTTCTCCCGTTACATAAAAGTCGACTTTCAAACCCTACAGGACATTTGTTGATATTTGTGCATATGTTTACAATGTCGGGATCTCAATAGTACTATATTACGACCAACGTACTGATCCTTATTGGTCGAGGCAGACTCTTCATTTGTCTTTTCGAGCACAAAAATTGTCGTTATGTTTTTTGGATGGGAATAGCAATCGTTTCAAATTATGACACATTGAGTAAGTCTCCAAATGTGGTGCTGGACTTAGGGACCAATCATGATAGAATTTAGTGTTATAAGTGGAAATCTCATTCGTTTCGATATTATTAAACAAGTTCAAAGTCCCCGAGGAGGGTCACAGCTCACTTTAGACTTTCGGACAAGGACAACTGAAGATGTGATATTTTGTATATGATACTTAGCATATTTCATACGATTATTCAAATATTTATATGACATCTGACATATTTGATTACTTCAGAAGTATTGCTTTTCAAAAGTCGATAAGAACAATTATTGTCTATCCGTATATATTTTGGGGAAGAAAGCAATGTAGTTTCTTTGATAATCATAAAATCTGTATGTAAGAATTTATTATAAATATATTCTTCCAATCTACCTCCAGCAGCATAGATGACAAACCACTGTAACTGCCATCCCAGTTATGGAGATAGCACACCCAATTATGGACATAATCCCTAAGATCTTGTGGTGAGCATTGTTTACCTGGAAAACAAGAAAAGAACGAAACATACAGTCAAATCAAAGCATTTCGTCCGAAGATACATAAGCTTTCTACCAGGACCATTTGCCTATCTTTTTTTACGTTTATGTGGAAGGCGTCTTTGACTTTGTATATGATTTTCCTTAAATCTTTCAGAGTAAAATCTTCTGAAGTGTTTGTATTCGTGTAACGTATATAGATACTATTAATTCACCTCTGAATACCAAGTTTTTCTTATGTCGATGAATATCTTAATTTGATAATTTGCAAATAATTGCAGATTGCTGTTCTTTATCTTTTTATGAAGAGGAGTACAACAAAGTGGGAAAATGCGTAAACATTGTGTAAGGTACACGTGGTAGATACGCACTTTTGTTAAATGTCAGATACATGCATTTGTATAATTGATAGGTATATGTGTTTGAGTGATGGTTAGATACCTATTCTTTAAATGGTGGACAATACATACGTGTGTATAACAGTTAAATATAAACTTCTATGTAAATGTAGCGGATAAACATTTGTATAATTGTCAGATATTAAATGTTAGATACATTCTTCTATGTAAGTGTTATTGATAAACATTTGTAGAAGTGTTAGGTATCCACAATGTACAAATAATCTGTGTGTACAAATAATCTGCGTAAGTGCCAGATTCATGCATTTGTATAATTGATAGGTATAAGTGTTTGAGTGGTGGTTAGATACATATTCTTTAAATGATGGACTATACATACGTGTGTATAACAGTTAAATACAAACTTCTATGTAAATGTAGCGGATACACATTTGTATAATTGTCAGATATTAAATGTTAAATACATTCTTCTATGTAAATGTTATAGATAAACATTTGTAGAAGTGTTAGGTATCTACAATGTACAAATAATCTGTGTGTACAAATAATCTGTGTAAGTGCCAGATACATGCATTTGTATAATTGATAGGTATATGTGTTTGAGTGATGGTTAGATACCTATTCTTTAAATGGTGGACAATACATACGTGTGTATAACAGTTAAATATAAACTTCTATGTAAATGTAGCGGATAAACATTTGTATAATTGTCAGATATTAAATGTTAGATACATTCTTCTATATAAGTGTTATTGATAAACATTTGTAGAAGTGTTAGGTATCTACATTGTACAAATAATCTGTGTAAGTGCCAGACACGGGCATTTGTATAAGTGTTAAGATACGTAAGTTATTTATTATAAGAATTTAATACATACGTTTGTATACGGACTCATCATGATGGCAAAGTTAGTCAGATGATCACATTGACACCTGGTGGTGGTGACGTCAGCGAATACAACGATACAGCCTTTTGAGGACCATTCTCCTCCGTTCCTGTTCACACAATAACATATCATCAACAATATATCTGAAATGCGTTTAAACAACTTGAATAAGTTATCATCAACAAACGAACATCAACCATATGAATTTACCCAATGAATAATAGATTCATAAAAACAAAATAATCAAGAACAAATTCAAATAAGTACATTTATTTAAATACCTATAAAGTATCCCTGTAATACTGCAGTTTATTTTCTTATTACCAATAATTTCTTTTTAATTTCGTTTTGGATATAAATCTAGCTCAAAAATTGTCAATGATACTCCCGTTGACCAGGAATCTCATTCCGTTAAAAAGATGGAATAACACTTTGAAGTCCAGGGTTAGAATCCCGATCAAACACGGCTAAATGTTTATATTCGAAACACTGTTTTTGATTATGCTTCGTTTATTCCATCTTAATTATTTTTCATTCAAGTCGCGCATGGTATCGTTTTTCTGTATTAATTTATTATTAATCTGGTTAACAAAAAATGTCTTATGCTAGTGTGTTGTATGTACATATATATTTTATACTCACGGTAGACTGAAATTCCAAAACACACAAGTTCGTTCACCCACTAATTCCTGAAAGATAATAAATAAATAACATATAATCATGTGAACGGATTTGATTGATTTCACTTTGAATTTTAATCGCTGGTAAGATAATGAAATCATGATGATGATGAGATAAATCTGCAATCATAACCCAATTAGATAAAACTAATGCTAAAATAGCTGACCTGCTTTTGGACCCAAAAGGATCACCAAATCAATTCGGGGTAAAATCAATGAATGATTTATTAAGATAATGAAGTTCGGTGCAACAGTTTCCTATACCCTACCTCATTGTGCAGGTACTGAAGTTCAAGGGGAGGATCCAAATTGGCCTGCGGACCGGATGCCAGTGTCAAGGCCAAAATACCACTTGCTAACCTTTGACCTTCGACTCTGAATAGACAGAAAATTAGGGGTTATATTATACTTATACAACATCTGATAAAATGCTCTATCTAACTAGAATTATCCAATCTAAGACGCTTAACAGTACCAATACATATATATCTCATAGCAACTACCGTATCAAGCGATACTATCAAGACCTTTGCCACCTGGTGTATATCTCCATTTTTGTGAATGCCTGCTTGTCTGCTGAAGATGTATTTTGTTTCTGGGCGGATCCAGGCATGCAACGGCATATACGTGTTATTTGTGCAAACTGGCTCAAATGTAACAGCATAGATACTGTAGCGCTCAGCAAATATCATTTTATACTTAATTGTACACGTGAGTTTTAACCTTTTCACCACCGTAGACCATAATGGACTCATCCCAATAAATGCATGGTATAGTCCATTAAAGTTACCTAGGGTTGAAAGGGTTAAGGGCAGGAACAAAGTATAGATTATATCGTGTTTCCAAAATAGGCAATTTATCATGTCACATGCAATTAAAATATTAAAATCGTGGAACTTTCCCAATTTATATCAACACGTATATGTACACTATACCTACGTGCATATATGCATCATATCGCATTGCTTTTGGGGATAACGCGAATTGTTCACCTATTGTTTTTTGCCTCAGACGGCGATACGTAAATAAATGAAATGCAAGAAACATGAAATCCAAGATAATATGAACCTGAACTTTTTGAGTTTTGTTTTAATTAGATAATTTGCTTTTAGGCCTTTTGCAAGTCTAAATGAATATGAACAAATACTTACAGGCCAGTCTCCTGCACATCAACACGTATGAAATCTGACAACGTCTTGTAGTACGTTGCTACGTAGTCCACAGTTTCCCTTTCTGATAAACCCAAATAGCCTTATTAAAATGTATACTCAATTATTGTCGACTGAATTAAGCATTACTTGCTTATCACTGGAATAACAATAATTAATTTGCATTTGAAAAACAACAACCTGTAATGTTATTGATATTTTGTTTGACATTTCACAGAAAAATAAAAAAATGTTTTACAGTTTGAGAAAAAATGTCAGTTTTTAACAGTTAGTATACATTAACGTTTTCAGGATTATATATATCATCTTGTGCAATAAATCCTTGCATGTTAGTGATTGTAAACCATATCCTAAACATCTGGCGTGTTACAAATTCCTTACCATTTAACTGGTTATTTGTTATGGTTTCCTGTCGCATCACTAGTGACGCACCAAAATCATCCTGCAATGTACTGGTGGTGGAAATGAACGGGAAATAAATATTTCCCGGAGGAGACTTCCTAAATTCCACAACTGAAACAAAACATGTATAGTTGCCATTATATTTGGCCAAAAATTCCAGTACTATCAAACAGTCTTAAACTTAAAGATATATACTACGCTGTGAATTATGCATATGCTATGTATTCAAATTGTTTACGGTAAAACTTTCAACACATATACATAATGATAATAACCTAGGTGAAATAAATATACGCATCTCTGCGTATTATCCTACCAGGTACCAACTACAATCCATGAGGGATATGTTACATGTGTATTATTATGATTTTCCTCAGAAAAGAAAATGTTTGTGAAGTAAAAAAAGAGTACATCATACTTAAAAGTCTCACAGTTAATTAGTGTTTATCCTAAAAAACACTTTCCAATTGTAAATGAAAAAAGAAAACTTTGCAACCGGTATTTAAATAAGAAGAAGAAAAGGAATTCGATTTACCAACATGTTAACTCGCACTTAGGAAATACAATGTCCGTTTTAACTTATTTTGTTAAAGTTAATTCGAAGTGAGAAAATGGCTATTCTGACTAAATATATTTTAACATTAACATATTTCTCTTGAAATTTTTTTGTAAATTCAATCTTTTATATTTTTTTCTGAATTGAAATTTTGCTCCCTACGAATTCAGAGATATAACACATCTTCCCTACACACTGCGTTATAGGAAACTTACTTATGTTATTTTTCCTCACACTTCGCAGGTCATCTGTGGTTAACGACTTAACCACTGACTTCCCAAATGTACTGACCGCTTCCATGACCGATGCCGCTGGTACTACGTTATTCTATGCATGCGTAAAGTAAAATATATTTTGTTTAAAAAAGACGAAAACTAAACCACAGCATCAGCACACAAGATCATCCGTTTACAGCGACACATGTATCGGCCCCTGTCATATATCTCTTGTCAAGTCCATGTAGGTCAACAAAGATTTAAGTTAAATTTCGAAAGCAAAAAAATCAATATTAATACAGCAGTTTAACAGATATTTTAAAGATAAGAAAACAGCACATGCGTTAGCAATATGATAAAAAAAACAGGCTATGCCTGTATTTGTCTTCTTTTAAACATACGGTATTTTCCACTTATGATTGGTTTATTGTATTAAGTAAATGCTTATAGGACTAGAGAAATACAGCTGGGTTTAAACATCAGTTGGTATTGAGATAACGTTTATGAACTGCTTTAATATGTCTCAAGACCCATCGAGGTTTATATCCCATTTACCTCTAAAGAACATGATTGAATCTTTGTATTTATAATCACTATGAGTCTGTTATAATTTCTAAAATTAAAGAAATGTTGATGTCTCATATCAACGAAGGTGCCGACGGATGTGACGTCATCACTCATTTCAAACCATCGTCCTGGTAACAAAAATAACTGTTTTGTATTGACGACTTCATTAAAACAATATTACTTATAATACATGTTTATTTCAATCACAAAAGTCTGGAAAAAGTAATGAAAACATAACTTTAGTGGACTTCCCCTCGCATTAATTTCCTAACTGAATCATACACTTTAATAGAACTGAAATGTGAATATATATATATATATATATATATATATAACCTTTGACCTCGGTGTATACAACTAGTAAAATATCTAAAGTAATGATGTTATGAACGAGACATACTTGTCAATACTTGTTAAAGCAAAGAGTAGTGCGAACGGCAATGTCACAGAATGCTATCTTTCTAAAGAAACAAAACAAAAACGTATTTCCTGTAGTGAAAAAAATATCTAAGTTTGCTAACAGAATAAAAGTATTTAAAAACCAAATGCAGATTATCGTTTTGATACTAAAGATTGTATCACATTTCGTATAAGTAGAGCAGATGTGTAATACATACCCCAGTTTGCAAAGAAGCCCATTTGTCACTTGAGTCCGCATTCAACAGATAGTCAACAGTTGAAACGAAATCCTAAAAAAGAATATATACATAACTTTGCAAAATGGTCTTCTCAGATTAAATTTATATTGCAGTGAGGTGTTCCATAGAAACCACCGGAGACAAAAGTGGTTCTAGAAAAACATGAATGTTTAATTGTTTCAAACTTTCCCAAACAATATATACAACATGTAGTGTAAACAATTTATACAACATGCAGTGTAAACAATATATACAACATGAAGGGTAAATAATATATACAACATGTAGTGTAAACAATATATACAACATGTAGTGTAAACAATATATACAACATGAAGTGTAAACAATATATACAACATGTAGTGTAAACAATATATACAACATGAAGTGTAAACAATATATACAACATGTAGTGTAAACAATATATACAACATGAAGTGTAAACAATATATACAACATGTAGTGTAAACAATATATACAACATGAAGTGTAAACAATATATACAACATGAAGTGTAAACAATATATACAACATGTAGTGTAAACAATATATACAACATGAAGTGTAAACAATATATACAACATGTAGTGTAAACAATATATACAACATGTAGTGTAAACAATATATACAACATGAAGTGTAAACAATATATACAACATGTAGTGTAAACAATATATACAACATGAAGTGTAAACAATATATACAACATGTAGTGTAAACAATATATACATGTAAACACGCATGTTGTTACAAGTCGATTTCATATGTGATATGTACATATTTGTTTGTTATCTGTGATACTATATTTAAATATAGTCACACTGTATGTGTTAATTGTGCTATTTTCCGACAGCTGTTCACAGTATTTTATGTCACCAGTCAAATGATCGAACAATGCGATGTACTTGTAATATACCGAAATTAAGGAAAAGGTGCCTCTGTTGCAGGTTTTATCGTGAAGCTTTGTTGCCCAAAAATTGGACAATCCTTTTGAAGCTGTGTTCTCATAGTTCCTGTATGGCGACATTGGCTATATGTAAGATTTGTAAAGTAAACGAATCCTAGTTCCACTCCTGCATTTTTCTTGATTTCTATTTCTATTTTTATTCACAAACACACTTATCTCAAACAACTATAGTTCTGTCAAATGCATGGCATTATGTAATAATTCTTTTGACAAGGCCTTAAACAAAACGTTTACAAGAGTGACATATTGGTTAGGATAACGTTTATTTTGTTAGAACCCTTTACCTTAATGAAATAATGTGTTTTTTTGTTTCAATGTTTACAAAATCGAGGCAAACTAAGTCTAGAAAAAATGGTATCATAAAAGTTTATTCATGTTCCTATATATCCATGTATAAATTTTGTGAAAAAGACAAGGTGCCGTTCTTTCTGAATCTTGTATCTGGAAACATATTCTAGTTCCAAGCATATTGATGTAAATGAAACCAAGTTTTAATGATTTTCAAATTGATACATGTTACATAATTAAATTCTATATTCGAAATATCGTTCATCGTTTTTTATCTCTATTATTTCATTTTCGGCTAATTTCAGATAAACATACCTCTGTTTCAGTGGTACTGATGTTGGCCTGCTGTTTCTCTGAAATGTTGGCAATTCTGGATATGATGTCTACGCACGAGCCCAGGTCACCGACTGTAAGCTGATCGTCCGTAACTATGGATTCAGTTGCATTGGCCATTTCTTGGAGAAGATCCGCCAGAGAGATTACAGCCAAACCGGACTGTATCCGGTCAACCTGTAAGTAAATAATGTGAACTTGCAATATTCCAAGTTGCATATTCTCACAACCTAGAGTCTTATTTACCCTTTGAACTAGCTGAAGGGTCAAGGTCGAACACTAGCGCAGCTCACCTGACTGACTTGGCTATTTCCGTACAGTAGTTACGGACATTGCCATGGAATTTTACCTAAAGAGGTGCTATCGGACTTACACACGAATGTAAGTAAAACAAAATCCCTGGACAGCAATGCCAGATCAAACACGGGGATTAAAGCAAATTTATCTAGTTACATTTATACAGAGCAAATACAGTCGAGGTGTATTTTTGTAACGTCCTGTTTCTAGGATATGTATGGTGTATACGGTACTTACCTGATTTGATATGTTCTGTAGCTGTTCTTTGACGCATCGGGAGTAATCTGGTCTTCCCCACTTCCCAACGTATCCATCTCGGACACATACTCTTAAAAGAACACCTGTGGAATAAAAATAAGTAAATATTGTGCGTCTAAGAGAGCATTTCCTTTTCTCTATTGGGACTCATAAACCTAAAAAACCTGAAATTATAATAACGCCAACTTTGACTTTTCATTGACTTCCATAGTCAAGATTTGTCATGAGTATCTATGCGAAGAATGATGCTTGGTTTAACAGCCTGGTAATAAGTTAGCAAACAATCAAGATAGAAGATGTAAATGAGGTAAACTTCCCACTAAAAAAAAAGTTAATCAAAGTTCAGGCAAATCAACCGATATCTGCTCGGCGACCGATATCACAATAATATCCTACCAGGTACCAACTACAATCCATGAGGGATATGTTACATGTGTATTATTATGATTTTCCTAAGAAAAGAAAATGTTTGTGAAGTAAAAAAAGAGTACATCATTCTTAAAAGTCTCACAGTTAATTAGTGTTTATCCTAAAAAACACTTTCCAATTGTAAATGAAAAAAGAAATCTTTGCAATCGGTATTTAAATAAGAAGAAGAAAAGGAATTCGATTTACCAACATGTTAACTCGCACTTAGGAAATACAATGTCCGTTTTAACTTATTTTGTTAAAGTTAATTCGAAGTGAGAAAATGGCTATTCTGACTAAATATATTTTGACTTTTCATTGACTTCTATAGTCAAGATTTGTCATGAGTATCTATGCGAAGAATGATGCTTGGTTTAACAGCCTGGTAATAAGTTAGCAAACAATCAAGATAGAAGATGTAAATGAGGTAAACTTCCCACTAAAAAAAAAGTTAATCAAAGTTCAGGCAAATCAACCGATATCTGCTCGGCGACCGATATCACAATAGATTATTTCCGACTATTTTAATGTTGAATAATACTTATGCGGAAGATACTCAATTGAATTTTTAACTTACCCTTATACCCGGAGGGACATGAACTGTATGCAGTTTCATCGGGGAAAGTTTGGTTCCATATGATTCCGCTGGAATCCTTATTTTTCACGCATGGTCGGTCAGCTAGAAAGCCAAAGCATGTTTCAAGGGTCAAGAAAAAAATGATAGTATGTTATTCATTACTTAGGAATGCATTTTACTGATTGGCGGCCGGATATCGTGATCATATTGTCACAAATTGAGTTTATTGGACGTCGCCAATAAACTCAATTTGGTCCACTAATCTCAAACTTGCCACACAAGGAAATGAAAACGAAAAAACCCCATTAAATATACAACATTGGTGCTCACACTCTATAATCAATAGTCAATAATAACAATTTTTTATTTTACAGTTACTAGTTATACATTAATTATTTTGCCAAACGAAATTTAAGTTAATTGGTTAGAAAGAAGAGTTTTCTCAATATCTTTTGATGTAGATCGAGGCGTTAGAAAATAACAAAAGACTGACTGCCATGACTACCCAATGACATTGTATGGCCTGTTGAATTTTCCATGAGTTTATCGATAAGAATACCTGTCAATCAATCAGTCAATTAATCAATTATTAAAATAAGCATCTATTTACCTGGTCTGTAGACAAACAGTGTCATGTCAATGTGACAATGTGTTTGACCATTGGCCCCAGCTAGCCCACAACCGTAAGTAGTGACAAAGTCTTGGGTGTAATCGATCGTCAATATATGCGTTCTATTATCACTTGATGATGGAAGGGTAACATCTGGAAATAAAGTTTACATTCGTAATTTGTTATATTAATGCCAACTAATTGTAAATGTCTCTAGTGAAATATCTATTTCGTAATTATTTCATTTACGGATTTATAGCATTAAAATGAGTGAAGTCATCCCGAGAGGAATAAGAAAATGTAAAGCAATATATTTAGGCTCTTTTCTCAGAGACGCAATGCCAGTAGTCAAATGCGCGTCCACAAGAAACAAAGGTTCATACGTTGTAAAACTCAACCGAACTGGAAATTTACATAATAAGGTTCAGGGTACCACTGCATTTGCATTAAACGCAAGAAGAGTTCAACTTACAGGTTGTTTTTACTTTGTATATAATCTCCCTCTTTATAGGATATGAAGCAACCTAAAGTGGTTTCTCTTGCTAAGAGTAACCTTCCCTGTCACGTTTTTCATATGCTTTGTTGCCCACACATTGGACACTCGTTTTGATGCTTTACTGTACTCGTGTCATTTCTTAGACTTGCAATGTAAAGTTTCTAAGTTTTACGTTTACAAATGTTTAACCTTTTTTCTAGTTTCTGTAATTTTCGAACATCCAAAAATCCATCAAATGCTTAGCAACATGTGGTTTTCATGAAATATATTTCTTTTAAAAACTTAAATGAATAGTTTATTAAAAGACATCGATAATAATATAGTTTCATTTGTTGGTGCCCTTTATTTGAATTAAACAGTCTTTCAATCACAAAACAAGTGCTTTAAACACAAATATGAACTTTACAAACAATCTATTGCATATTCAGGATATTTGCATTTTCAATCACTATTTTTCCTTCTTTTAAATATAACGCCATTTACACATATGTCTTTTGCGATGTCAGAATAATGAATTACGTAAGTTGTCATAAAAGGAATTGATAATGTAACATTTCACTTAGTTGACAATATACAAAGCAGGTGGCTCGGTGACCCAGGCACCGCCGTCCTACGCCAAGAAAACGTCAAGCAAGCAAACCTAAAGATAACGGCAATTCAATGCCATTCTTGCACCACGTGATAGCCGGTAGACTTCCATTAATGTTTGTGCCCATGATAGTACAGGTAATGTTGACGGGTTTTCCTTGCTCCACAGAAACGTAGCGAGGCCATATATCAACGTCAAACACTTCCAGTGTTGCCGAGGAATTTGCCTGTCGTGCTCCAACATTTACAAAACATTCGGCGATACCTGTGACAAAAGAAAGCTGAGTTACAGTCACATTCTTCTAAATTGAAGCATCACCTCTACTAGAACGCCCGTATAAAATATATAAATGAATAAACGAATTTTGCAATGCTAAAACTTGAGAAGACATTAGTAGCAGAATGGCAAACAATGTACTTTCATAGTTGTAGTCACAATATTGATCAAGATAAACGTAAAACACACATATTATTGCACCTAGACAATTTGGTCATGTGTTCTGTATGCCAAAACATTACACTGCACCATATAGCTGTTTCGAAATACATCAACCTGAATCCTGAAAGATGATTGGGTTGAATGACAGTATATTGGTGAATCTGGCTGGATTTTCCGGGTAGGATTTCATTTCCGTCTGCACGCGGGAATTGACCAGAGGGTATACGTCAATACCATTCAGCTTCCATTTTACATCCAACCTCATTGGCAAGGCAACAGCCTCTATTTCGCACAGTACTTCTGCGGCACTGCCACTTAGTACTGTTTGTTGTGGGCCGTTGACTGTCACACTGCTGATATATCCAACTGTCAACAAACAGTACTTATTAATTGCTAAAACGTAGGTTTTGATATTCAAATTCCCTAGTTCGATGATTTGTTTTATTTTTTGTTTTATGTTTTATTTCTATTTTCAAACATTCCAACTTAGAAGAACTATGATTCTGTAAAATAGATGGCAACATGTGATTATTATGGAATACTTCTTTTAAAAACCTCTTAAACAAATATTCCCCAACAGTGACGATGGTTATACTATATATATTACATCGTAACGTGCTGGTTCCCTTTACCTTAAACAGTATTACTAAAATAACAAAGTATAAGTTGTGAATTTCAATAAACAGGTGATAGATCGACGTTCTTGACATGTGAGCATCTTAGTGACTTTTTTGTTTTGTTATTGGGCCAAACCCCTCTGCACACCCTCCATTTATACAAAATTGAGTCCACTTTGACCAAGGATACACCACACAAAAACTGTTTAAAATCTCTCAAATGATACTAAAGGGTTGGGATTTTAATCAATGTTTACTACATTCCCCTATTGGGCCTCGCCCCTCTACCCCTGTGGGGAGAAGGGGGGCACACTCTCCCTTAAAAATGGGTCCCCCTTGCCCAAATATGCTCTAGACCAAATTTGGATAAAATCACTACAAAAGGTCCAATTTAATCTCACAACTTTTATTCCTTCGCGTCGTTATAAAAGCTCTACAGAGCTTATGTTTCTTTGATGACAATTGTACACGACGTTAAATAAAGATTATTTTTATTATTATGATATTATTAAATATCAATATTTATGACTATATGTCATTCAAAAGAACCGGTTAAAAGATTTAAAACATTTGACCCCTGTGACCTTGAAAGCCGAACTTGTAAGGTCGTTTCGTTGAACAAACTTTATAGCCCTTCATCTAAGCATGCAACTTGCCAAATACCACAAACCCAGACATTTTGTTAATTGAGATTAGGTTATTTAACGATTGATACATTTTTGACCGAATGTGACCTTTGAAATGGGTCGAAATGTTGAAGAAATAAGAATAAAAAGAATAAAAACTAGAATTGCAATTGCGAGCAATAGCGGAAGTCACCCCTCCCCTACTAAGTACGCAGCCATGATGTTTTTTCCCACAAAATGAACACCGCAGTTGTGTTTGTAGTGCCATACTACGCACACATACCTAATTTCATCAAAATTAGACGATATTTTAATTTCGACCAATCAGAAGCCTGCATTTGGCCGCCATTTTGAATCCAAAGTCAAGAAGTTTTTGTCGAAAACTAGCGCTGTGACGTTATCATCCCTTTCACTGAGTTTCATTATGTTCCATCTCTAAGAACGAATGCTATTACTGGATATGATTTAGGCCAAATAGAGGCAGCGGCGGCCATCTTGGATGGTTGACCCAGAAAAACAACACATCAAACTAATTATGTATGCAAAGTTTGATAAGAATCCAATAAGTAGTTCCTGAGATTAAGCACGGAAGCGGAATAATAATAAGAATAATAAGAATAAGTAAGAAACGGAACAATAACAATAAGTCTCCCCGACTTCGTCTGGGGTCACTTAACTATAAGAAACGGAGCAAAAACAATATGTCCCCAAACTTGGTTTGGGGGACATAATAAGTTATCAGAAGTGGGACAGTATGAACCACAAGTCCTTATCCTAATAGCACATGTGTATCCGAATCTTCATTTTAAGTAATTGAATATATTGCTATTGGTTAGGGATCTTAATAGTTTAAAATTTAGTGACCAATGCACTAAGTTCCATAAAATGGGACCAAACCCAAGGACAAATTCTGATGGCCAGAGGGTGGGGATCTAAATTATTTCAATGTAATGACCCAGAGACTAAGTCTCCAGGGGTGGTGCCGAAACGTAGGTCCAATCAAGCAAATGTGTATTCATCCCTACAAACTCAGCGAGTGTTTATCTGGTTATAGGGTGGGTATCTCAACTCTTTTCAAAGATAAGGCACAGGGACCAATTTCTACTGGATGAGGCAGACCCTTTAGCAAATCTTGGTCGGATATTTGTATACATTTCCTTAACCTTAGTGACTGTACATGGCTATTTTGTTGGGATCTGAACTATTTCCACGTTATGACCCGAGGACTAACTCCACCAGGGCAGGGAGGACCAATCGGCCAATCTTGGTAGGCTACATGTATCTGTTTTATCGTGTCTAGTAATTTTGTATTTGGTTGTAAAACCTCTGTTTAGCCCCATCAGCAATTGCTTCCTCTCTTGATTCTAGCATATCTATGTCAAAACAAGAAGATTGATGTTTTTTTTTTAGCCAATTTGATTCCTACTAGCACTGCTCATCATGCCGCTTTGTTTAGTCATAACCTACATGATGGGAACCAATTAATTCAAAGTTTTAAATGGTCTTTTGCCATTGAATCTTCTAGCAAAATTTTATTGAAATTGGCTTAGTGAATTTTGAGAAGTTGAAATTGTGAACTCACGACGATGGACAAAAGGCAATCACAATAGGTCACACGAGTTTTTGTATAAATACAATGATATTAAATTTATGAAGCATTGTCATAAAGTTTACCAAATGGATATGTTTAAAGAAAGATACATAATTAATGTTTGAAGAAAACTAAAATCAAACTGTTACTTTTAAATTAATCATGCATTATATTGAAAAGTGATTTCAATATTAAATGGAAGCAAGAGCACTGTGAAAGAGGAACATGATATACCAGTCATACATTGAATGAGCAGTTGTCTGTATGGTTGTACATAAAGGGCCATAACTCCATAAATTACGGTTGGACAATGATGGTTATCGAGCGATTATTGCAATGAACTTCCCTGTGTAGTTCGAAGTTTATCCGTTGAAAACTACTTTAGATATCGAGCGTAGCCTGTTTTGGCAATTGAATGAAGGGTCATAACTCGGTAAATTACAATTCGATAATTAGGGTTATCAAACCTGTCTGAGCTATAACGTTAATGAAACGTCCTATGAAGTTTGAAGTGTATCCATTTAAAACTACTCGAGATATCGTGCGGACACTGTTTCGGCTAATTAATAAAGGGCCATAAGTCTGTAAATAACAGTTTGATAATTGCGGCTCTCAAACTGTCCGAGCTATCATTGCAATAAAACTTCCTACGAAGTTTTAAGTTAATCCATTGAAACTACTCGAGATATCGACTGGACACCGATTGCGCCGCCCACCAACCAACGATATATCGACTGGACACCGATTGCGCCGCCCACCCACCCACGTGATACAGTAACATGATTCGTCCCGTCATCCGATGGGCGTATAAAAAGAAGAGACTTTTTTTAAAGACTTAAAAGCATTTTTATGTCTATTTTACTGAGTTGTTTATTTTCTCATGTATATAACTTTTTCAGTTCTATCTTTGATATTACTATTAAGTCTGTTTATAAAAAAAATCATGCAACTTTGGAAACTAAGAAAGCATGCAGGATCTTGTGATGACAAAGCACATTGTTTTTAATGTTTGTAAAAGCCTTAGCAAGATTTAAATTATCAAGTCAAACGTACACCGAATAGAATGGTGCTCACCATTGGAAATCACAACAAGAGTACCGCGGGGTGGAACAATATACGCCCGTCGAATGTCATAAAGTGTTATATAAGTTCTTACATTGAAATAAGGTCTGCATCATTCTAAGAATGGTTAGCTGACATGCTATAAAAATGGAGGAGAAAATCTCCGGACAAAAAATTAAATGATATGAATAAAGGGCAATTCCTTTGTAAAAATCATCTAATCGAAATTCTTTTAAGGGAGACACAAAGTCATATCATGATTATAATGTATACCAAGTTTCAAAGTGTAGGAGGAGATCGCCGAATAAACAATTGTTTACGACGGACGGACGACGCCGTACCATAATACTCTCGTCAAATTTGACGGGCGTATAAAAATCATGTGATTGACTGGGATAACTCTAAAGTTTTGGACAGGGAAAGCAATCTGTTCAAGCGGTAGATAATTAAAGGAAGCCATCTGGATACGCCACAGTGGGCCAGTTCTAAAAAGAGACGAGGGAGCTCAAAGACTCTTGCACATCTATGACCAATTATTAAACAAAAGACTCTCGCATACTATGACCAAGTATTAAACAAAGCGTAAAACCTATTGTACATACGCTTACAGCGTAGACAAAATCTACACCGATTTTGTGGACAACTCGTTCACAATTTTCACCTTTGTATGCATACGCTTCACTGGTCATTTGTCTGATGAAGGTGCCAGTGTACATATCATACTAGTCATCGGAATGTCACATAGAACATATTTTTGGTTGTGTAAAAAGAACTTTTCATAATCCATACTTACCAGCCTGAAGAAAATGTTTAAAAAATCCCACGAATTCCTTGACAGCCCTGCTTCATGTCAAAGACAAAACCAATCAAATAATCACACTGGCTCTACTATGGAAACTACATGCATGAATTTCATTTATATAAAGCAACACCTCATTTATTTATCATAATCTAAACACAATGAACAACAATTTGACTTACTTCCAGTAACTGTCAGTGTTGTGCTACTTTGTCCAGTTCCTACCGAGTTGACAGCAAAGCAGGTGTATGTTCCAGCGTCTCCAATTTCGGAGACTATAATTGTTAGGGAAGGAGCATTGACTTGGGAACCAGAGTAGTTGACGCCATCTATGGTGATGGCCTGGGAGCCCGATCCAACATCACGCTGCCAGGACACATTGGTGTGGGTGGGATTGGCAGACACGGTACAAGTAAGGGTGATGGAGCTGCCTGCAGTAACACTGTAGCTTGACTGTCCAACAGTGACAGTAGGGACGTCTGAAACGAAGTCACATTGCATTGTCACAAATGGGATACAACTCTCACCGGCTAATAATAGGGATAGTTGGAAACTCAAACAAAGTCACACTACATAGTGACAAAAAGAAAAGTAAAATAAAAGGCACAGAGGGCCTGTATTCTTCATCTCGCTATTTAAGCACTCGGCCAACATATTGTCTTTAAAGCAGTATTGCAAATACTTCCCTTTTTTGGGATCTGTCTCTCAGCCCTGGCTGTATGTGTACATTTCAATTTAATGACCAACAACTAAATCCCCAGACGCAGGGCCAGATCAATGGCTAATCATAGTAGAGTACATCAATGTCATAATATTTTATGCATCGTAATATTCAGCATGACTATTATTTCCACCTATGTACATTATTTTAAATTTTAATGAAAAATATGTGCATTTTGATGCTTATCACTGTCATTTGCAACCTGTCATGGTTAGCTTCATTTAAGATGCCTCTTAAGTGATATATGTGCAAAATACATGCTGTGATGTTATATAATAAAATAAGAGGACCAATGGGCCTGAATCGCTCACCTAGTATTAATCTCACACTTGTGATCTTAAAAGTGGACTAAAATACAGCTACAGGCAGAATATCAGTGTTTGATTCATAAGAACCTATAAAAAGATTCAAACATATGATGCCTGTGGCCTTGAATGTCGAACAAGGACATTAGGTTGAACAGAGATTATAGTCTTCCAACTAAGCATGCTTCGGGCAAAATATCATTACCCTGGACCTTTTGGTTATACATAACAAGTCATTTAAAGATTTAAACATATATTGACCACTGTGACATTGAATATGGGCGAAGGTCATTCATTTGGACAAACTTGTTAGTCCTTTATCCTAGCATGCTACTGGCCAAATACTATTACCCTGGACGTTTTGCTTATCAAGAAAAAGAAAACTGTTCTGTTAGGCAGGATGTATATAACTAATTATCTTGTGAACATTAGAAGCTAAGAACGTTTCCACAATGATTATTTTAAGAAGATTCAATTATGTTTTTTTGAATTATATTTCTGATCTCTATCATTGTTGGATAACATGCATCACAATTCAATTTTTTCGGGTGGGACACCTTATTGAAAGGGAACCGGAAAAAATGTATGATCAAAATGCTGTGATGGTGACTGTTTTACGCGTGCAGAAAAGGGAGCGGGTTTGTTTACATTTATGACTTGACATATCACTCGACATGTGTATACCTTTTTTAAGCAATTGGACACACGTCGGAACAAATGAATGTATTATGAGAGATTAATAATAGAAATCATTATCATTTTAATTTATTTGTCGAAAGCAACCTCCACCTGTCGATAATTGCCCCTGTCATTAATGCCACAAAAACAATGAATTCTCCCGCGAATCGTCAGATGTACGCTTATTGCAGATGATGAAATAGAGTACGTTTCCCGACTTCTCCGAAATGCCATCATATAATAACTTACTCAAAACAGTAAAAAACACGTTTGAGGCTTAGACTGTCGATAACTGCCTCCATTGCTCTACTAATTGTAATAGAGGACCATTACAGATGTCCCCCAAACTGCCCCCATAGTCGCAAAGATGAATCAGAAAAGGATAAAATTGCCATAGTACATCTACAATGCAACCAATCAGAATCCTCTGTGTGGTTACTATGGAAACGAAACGTTTGCGATTAAATTTCCAGTCCCCTAATACGCCTATATACCAATTTTCATCGAAATCCAATAATATCTAACTTGCGACCAATCAGAAGCCTCCATGTGGTTGCTATGGTAACGAAAAGTATGCAGTTTTATTCGCAGTCCCATAATACCCCTATATAGCAATTTTTATAAAAATTAAAAAAAATAAATAAATTTCGACCAATCTGAAATCTCAATATGTCGTTGCTATGAAAACGAAACCTATGCGGTTGACTTCGCAGTCTCCTAATATCCCTATGTACCAATTTTCATCAAAATCAAACAATATCTAAATTTCGACCAATCAGAAGCCTCCGTGTTGTTGCTATGGTAATGAAACTGGTGCTTTTTTATTCGTGGTCCCCTAATTCCCCTATATATTAATTTTCATCAAAATCGAAAAATATATAAATTTCCACCAATCAGAAGCCTCCATGTGGTTGTTAGGGCAACGAAACCTATTCGGTTGAATTCGCAGTCCCCTTATACCCCTATATACCAATTTTTATCAAAATCGAACACCGATTGCGCCGCCCATCAAAATTGGACGATATTAAAATTTCGACCAATCAGAAGCCTGCATTTGGCCGCCATTTTGAATTACATTACGAAACTGAGGTCACGAAAGTGACCGGTGTCCCATTTATATACCTACATACCAAATTTTATGAAAATCAGACAATATTTAAATTTTGACCAATCAGAGGCCAGGAAATGGCAGCCATTTTGTTTGTCTCATAACGAACACCACAGGTGTGTTGTTAGTGTCATACCTCACCTATATACCGAATTTCATCAAAATTGGACGATATTAAAATTTCGACGAATCAGAAGTCTGCATTTGGCCGCCATTTTGAATCCAAAGTCAATGAGTTTTTTTGTCGAAAACGGGCGTTATAATCCCTGTCATCAAGTTTCATTATGTTTCATCACAAAGAATGAATGTTATTACTGGTTATGGTTTCGGCCAATCAGAGGCAGCGGTGGCCATCTTGGATGGTTGACCAGGATAAAAGAGTAAGATGCACAAGTACATGTACACATCAAACTAATTATGTATGCAAAGTTTTTTTTATAAGAATCCCATTAGAAGTTCCTGAAATTAAGCGCAGAAGCGGAATAATAATAATAATAATAACAAGAAGAAGAAGAAGAAGAAGAAGAAGAAGAAGAAGAAGAAGAAGAAGAAGAAGTAAGGAAACGGAACGGAGCAAAAACAATATGTCCCGAAATTTTGTTAGGGGGACATACTAAGTTATCAGGAGTGAGACAGCATGAACCACATGTCCTTGTCCTAATAGCACATGTGTATTCGAATCCTCATTTTAAGTAATTGAATATATTGCTATTGGTTAGGGATCTCAACAGTTTAACATTTAGTGACCAATGCACTAAGTTCCATAAAATGGGACCAAACCCAAGGACACATTCTGATGGCCAGAGGGTGGGGATCTAAAGTATTTCAATGTAATGACCCAGGGACTAAGTCTCCAGGGGTGGTGCCGAAACGTAGGTCCAATCAAGCAAATGTGTATTCATCCCTACAAACTCAGCGAGTGTTTATCCGCTTATAGTGTTGGGATCTCAACTCTTTTCAAAGATAAGGCACAGGGACCAATTTCTACTGGATGAGGCAGACCCTTTAGCAAATCTTGGTCGGATATTTGTATACATTTCCTTAACCTTAGTGACTGTACATGGCTATTTTGTTGGGATCTGAACTATTTCCACGTTATGACCCGAGGACTAACTCCACCAG
Organism: Mizuhopecten yessoensis; assembly: GCF_002113885.1. Classification (NCBI taxonomy): domain Eukaryota; kingdom Metazoa; phylum Mollusca; class Bivalvia; order Pectinida; family Pectinidae; genus Mizuhopecten; species Mizuhopecten yessoensis. Next base: position 92,739 of record NW_018404625.1, read on the forward strand.
GGCAGGGAGGACCAATCGGCCAATCTTGGTAGGCTACATGTATCTGTTTTATCGTGTCTAGTAATTATGTATTTGGTTGTAAAACCTCTGTTTGGCTCCACCAGCAATTACTTCCTCTCTTGATTCTAGCATATCTATGTCAAAACAAGAAGATTGATGTTTTTTTTAGCCAATTTGACTCCTACTAGCACTGCTCATCATGCCGTTTTGTTTAGTCATAACCTACATGATGGGAACCAATTAATTCAATGTTTTAGATGGTCTTTTGTCAAAGAATCTTCTAGCAATATTTTACTGAAATTGGTTCAGTGAAATCTGAGAAGTTGAAATTGTGAACTCACGACGATGGACAAAAGGCAATCACAATAGGTTACACGAGGTTTTGTATAGATACAATGATATTACATTTATGAAGCATTGTCATAAAGTGTACCAAATGGATATGTTTAAAGAAAGATACATAATTGATGTTTAAAGAGAACTAAAATCAAACTGTTACTTCTAAATGAATCATGCATTATATTGAAAAGTGTTTTCAATATTAAATGGAATCAAGAGCACTGTGAAAGAGGAACATAATATACCATACATTGAATGAGCAGTTGTCTGTATGGTTGTACATAAAGGGCCATAATTCCCTAAAATACGGTTGGACAATGATGGTTATCGAACGATTATTGCAATCAACTTTCTCTATGAAGTTCGAAGTTTATCCGTTGAAAACTACTTTAGATATCGAGCGGAGCCTGTTTTGGCAATTGAATAAAGGGTCATAATTCCGTAAATTACAATTCGATAATTAGGGTTATCAAACCTGTCTGAGCTATTACGGTAATGAAACGTCCGATGAAGTTTGAAGTTTATCCATTTAAAACTACTCGAGATATCGTGCGGACACTGTTTCGGCCAATTAATAAAGGGCCATAAGTCTGTAAATACCACTTTGATAATTGCGGCTTTCAAACTTGTCCGAGCTATCATTGCAGTTTCAATGGATTAACTTAAAACTTCGTAGGAAGTTTTAAGTTAATCCATTGAAACTACTCGAGTTATCGACTGGACACCGATTGCGACGCCCACCCTACCACGTGATACATGTAACATAATTCGTCCCGTCATCCGATGGGCGTATAAAGAGAAGGGACTTTTTTTAAAGATTTAAAAGCATTTTTTATGTCTATTTTACTGAATTGTTTATTTTCTTCTGTATATAAGTAATATTTTCTGCATTGGATGTAACATTTCATGTTCACATGCTACGTATCTATAAGATATTTACAGATGGATTGTTAACTTTTTCAGTTCTATCTTTAATGTTACTATTAAGTCTGTTTATAAAAAAAAATCATGCAACTTTGGAAACTAAGAAAACATGCAAAATCTTGTGATTACAAAGCACATTGTTTAATGTTTGTAAAAGCTGTTACAACATTTAAATTATCAAGTCAAATGTACTCCTAATAGAACTGGTGGACACCATTGAAAATCACAACAAGAGTACCGAGGGGCGGAACAATATACGCCCGTCAAATGTCATTTAGTTTTACATACGTTATTACATTGAAATAAGATCTGCATCATTCTAAGAGTGGTTAGCTGACATGCTATAAAAATGTAGAAGAAAATCTCCGGACAAAAAATTAAATGCTGAAATCAATAAAGGGCAATACCTTTGTAAATATCGTCGAATCGAAATTCTTTTAAGGGAGACACAACTTCATATCATGTTTTAATGTATACCAAGTTTCAAAGAGATCAGTCGAAAAATGTAGGAGATGATTGCCGGATAAAAAAAAAGTTTACGCCGGACAGACGGACGGACGGACGGACAACCCCATTCCATATTTTTTTCTGTCAAAATTTGACGGGCGTATAAAGAGTGTGATCTCAATGTGACCTTGACTTTTGGTGTACAGATTCAAAAGTGATATGTGACGCACTTTCTTCCCATACAACATGTATCCTTAACTATATTGAGCAAATCAGAAATTATGGCTAGGGTAATGTATTTGACCTTCGACCTACACGTGACCTTGCCTTTTTCATAATCTTCCAAAACCAACTAAAACAGAACCAACGGGAAATAGTTGCTTGAGGAATCTAATTAAAATCTTCAATATGCATACATGTCAACCTCTGGACCCTCTTTTTTGAGGGAATTTTACTCTCCAAGTAAACTCCAATAGATGGATGAAAGCCAGTGAAACATTTTACAGCATATCTTCATGGTATGGTGTAAAGTTTGTTTATTGATAAAAATTCCTATTCTAAATCAATTTGAAAAGATGATAAAACAATGTTATCTGTGGTATCATTTTTCCTATGAAAACTTTTCAAAAGCCTCTCTGAGGCACTGTTGCCAGACAAGACTGAAATATCTGGTACACGATAGGTAGAACAAAATGTGTTCTTCGCATTCAATTTGATCAAATGCTAAAAAGTGGGTGTGCAGAGGGACAATCATTTACTAAAATGGACAGTTGACATGTATGTAATATAACAGGAATGCAATCAAATATTAATTCTATATTGGCCTTACTTCCTGTGACACCGAGTGTGGTTTGACCACTGGTTCCAGTTCCCACAGCATTTGTTGCTGAACATTTGTACGACGTGTTGTCATTGCTATCAGCATTGGTGATGGTCAAGGATGGATTATTGACTGTGGATCCAGAGTATTTGCTTCCATCAATGGATATCGAGCTAGTCACATTATTGTCTATACGCTGCCAAAAAACATTGGAATGGGTAGGTGAGGCAGACACTGTACATACCAGTGTGACTGACTGTCCAGTGACAACTGAATAGGATTGCTGGGCAATGGTGACCACGGGCAGACCTGAAATATCAAAAATGAATAAGGTTTAACCAGTCATTGGCATCTTTCAATTATAATCAAAGAAAAGGTCATCGAAATGTGAGCAAGACATGAAAAAGTGTGATCTCAATGTGTTCTTGACTTTGGGTGTACAGATGCAAAAGTGATATGACACACACTTTCTTCCCATACACCATATATCCTTAACATTTTATTGAGCAAATCAGAAATAAAGTATGGCTTAGACAATGTATCTGACCTTTGACATACACGAGACCTTGCCTTTGGATATACAGACCAAATTTTTTGTTTGAGGCACACTCCCTCGCCATCGTCCATTTATGTAAAGATTGTTTTTTAGCTATTTTCAACTAATCAGAAGTTATCATTTCTAGGCAATGAGTTTGACCGTTTTACCTCAATGAGACCTTGATCTTAGGTATACAGGCCCAATAGTGGTACCAGAAGCACTACCTTACTATTCTTATATATATCCCTAAAATAATGTCAGCGAGCCTGAACGATGAGTTTGACTTTAGATCTGAAAATGACCTACCTATACAAACCCAAACAGTGGCTTGTGAACCATCATGCCATCCTACATATATGTCAGTAACTTGATCAATTTAACCTTTGACTTAAGCACAGGGTAAGGGACACCAAGACCGTTCTTTTGTTTTCAGCTCTACATTACTCTTACCTAGATAGGTGTGCTGTGTAATAATAACATTGGGCGAAGTAATTAGTTATTGTCCTGATTGCTTACCAGGTGTATCAACCTATGCTTTGATGTTTAATTCAAAGAAGATGAAATTCTTTTCTGGATTCTTTCTTCTCAATTTATCGATTAAATTTGTTGTTCAACATTATCTTAAATAAGAACTAGTAGCCTCAATTCAAAGTCTATCATGGACCTGTGAAAAATGTATATTCTGAAAACCTTCGACAATTTTCATGAGGTACACAACTTTCGTAGATTTGCAAATTTGAAACCCTTTTGAATTAGTTAGCAACTACACAGTATTAACAAAGGATAGGTTCATATTCATGCATAGACATGATACAACTTTGTAAACAATTATTTGAAGAAGGAGGTATACGCATAAATGTTGTTTACTGTAATGCGTCCTGTAAATTATTGATGAGAGTACAAATATAGAATATATCCAGTATTGTACCATCTGTGAAAATTGGTGAAGGGGGAAATAAAAGGAAAAGTTTATCCACTGCCTTTTTATCAAATAGATTCTTGTCCTCATCATCTCTGGATCACTTTACAAAATAAGAAAAAGAATGACCTTAAAATTTATTGATCTTGCCTTCAAATTCAAATTATTTCTTGTTTACTTTCTTTCGTGGTTTGGAGCTTTCAAATTATTTTGGGGGTACACATTTTCGTGGTTAGCCTGTAAAACGAAACGCACTGATGTTCGTGGCAAGCATCACTGATCACTGAAAGTTTTGAAACAACGTCATTGCGATTTGCAGTTGGCATGGCAAGGTGAATACGGACTTTCTGGTCACCTTTGTATATTACATACATATTCAGTAGACTTCCAGTATGGGGTTACTGATCAATGTTTGTGCAACCCTGGATTCAATGACACTTTGCTTAGATGTGGTCAAGTTAATTTCATTTATACATGTGTGCACTATACGCAAATATTAACGGTAGTCGTTGGTCGGACATAAAATATCGAAATCAATCGATAGCAATTTATAATACGACAGTTTACGCCTTCGGGAACCTCAAAGGTGACTGATTCATACTCGGTACATCTTTAGGTTATATGCAATTTCCGTGTGAAATTTGGAACGCCTTTAGGTTTTATCTTATTCCTGTTTAAAAAGGAAATCGATATCTGAGTTATCCAAGAGCTTGTAATTAGCACCTGGTATATTCCGACAGAAGCACACACTCAAAAGCCCAAGTAACAGAGGTGAAAATCTGGGACTGAAACCGAAATCAATAGTCCCCACTGGGGTTCCCCCAGGGGTGACTAAAAATGCAGGGGTCGGAATTTGGGGCTACTTCGTCAATAAAACACAGCTAATGAAATTGAAAGATACATAATGTTTAGGTTTTGGTTTTAGTAGAAACAGAGCTGAAGGCAAAAACTTAACATTGACAAGAGGCCCATGGGCCTTAACGGTCACCTGATTTATATAATAACTGATATATCGATGTTGCCAAGTGAAAAAGAAATCATTTTGTAACATAGGTAACTTGAACTACATGTAATGCAAAAGTTGTGTGAAAGATCTGGGTAGTATATGTACTATGTACAAATAGTGGTTCCGTCAGTCAGCTGAATTTTGGTAAAGCATCTCAAAAGACCCTCCATAGATATGAAGAGTATTTGATTCTACCATATCTGGGTTTTGAGAAGATTTTTGAAATTTCACTTAATTCGACCCTATTTGGTCCCACCCATCATCCCCTGGGGGTCAGTCAGGGCTGCTTTGTGCATATCAGCAAACTGCTATCCAATACTGATAATGTTAACCACGTTTGAATGCATTATAATGGAAATTAAACAAATGCTGGTCCAAAATGTGGTTTCCCTATATAAACTATAGTAAAGTTAACCCCATCCCGAGGGGGAAACGCGAGACGCCAGGATCATGAAATTCACATTGTGGTAAAGCACCTTAAGACCCTTCCATCTATGAAGAGTAATTGATTCTACCATATCTGGATCTTGAGAAGAAGATTTTTGAAATTTCAGTCAATTCGACCCTTTTTGGCCCCGACCCTTAGGCCCTTCGGGGCTGGGGATCATATAATTCACGATTGCGGTTGACCTTTCGCCATGGAAGGTTTCTGCAAAGTTTCATTGAAATTGGTTCTGGGGTTTTGGAGAAGAAGTCGAAAATGAAAATTGTTTACGGACGCACGACGGACGACGCACGACCCTCGAGGTCGGACAAATGCGATCGCAATAGGTCACTTGAGTCTTTGTCTTAGGTGACCTAAAAAAGCCAGTGAAAAGTGACGTCTAGGTTTCATTTTGCGACATCAATTATTGTAAAGAGACAAAATCTCTTAATAGAACTAATCTAACTATTTTACTGTTACCCTTCACCTTAAAACACCTCAACAAATATGTGTATATGGAGCAATGTGAAAGGGTGAGGAACATTGATTATGTCAAAGAATATGTTTTCATGGAGGAAATTGTGAAAAGGTGAGGAAAATGTCTATATATTATATCCATCGAGCAACTTCTTATATAACGCTTTTCATGATTAATTCTATTTTTTGATAGTTAACAGTAAAATGTTCTGAGAGTCCTTCTTCATAAAATTTAGTTATTCAAAATCTTCCAAAACAAACTAAAAAAAGGTTTAAAATGAAAATAGTTGCTCGAGGAATATAATTAAAATCTTCAATATGCATACATGTCAACCTCTGGACCCTCTTTTTTGAGGGAATTTTACCCTCCAAGTAAACTCCAATAGATGGATGAAAACTTTTCAAAAGCCTCTCTGAGGCACTGTTGCCAGACAAGACTGAAATATCTGGTAAAAAACACGATAGGTAGAACAAAATGTGTTCTTCGCATTCAATTTGATCACATGTTAAATAGTGGGTGTTCAGAGGGACAATACTTTTCTAAAATGGACTGTTGACATGTATGTAATATAACAGGAATGCAATCAAAGATTAATTCTACATTGGCCTTACTTCCTGTGACACCGAGTGTGGTTTGACCACTGGTTCCAGTTCCCACAGCATTTGTTGCTGAACATGTGTACGACGTGTTGTCATTGCTATCAGCATTGGTGATGGTCAAGGATGGATTATTGACTGTGGATCCAGAGTATTTGCTTCCATCAATGGATATTGAGCTAGTCACATTATTGTCTATACGCTGCCAAAAAACATTGAAATGGGTAGGTGAGGCAGACACTGTACATGCCAGTGTGACTGACTGTCCAGTGACAACTGAGTAGGATTGCTGGGCAATGGTGACCACGGGCAGACCTGAAATATCAAAAATGAATAAGGTTTAAACAGTCACTGGACACCTTCAATTATAATTAAAGAAAGGTCATCGAAATGTGACCAAGACATGAAAAAGTGAAAAAGTGATATGCCACACACTTTCTTCCCATTTAACATATATCCTTAACATTTTATTGAGCTATATTGAGCAAATCCGAAATTATGACTTGGACAATGTATCTGACCTTTTACCTAAACGTGACCTTGCCTTTGGGTATACAGACCAAATTTTAGTTTGAGGCACACTCCCTCGCCATCCTCCATTTATTAAAAAAAACATTTAGCTATTTTCAACTTATCAGAAGTTATCATGTCTAGGCAATGAGTGTGGGGTTAGCCTGTTAAACGAAATGCACTGATTTTCGTTACGAACAAAATTAAATTACTGAAATTCAAAGTCTTTAAGTTTGCCTACTTTTCTTTGTTGTTTTTACATCATATTTATACACGTACAATGTATATACTTTTGTGTGCACATTAAGTTCATATAATTTTCACATTTTCGTTCTGTATATTCTTTCGATTTGTAAAAAATGTCCGTTGTATTTATATTCGTGTAACAGTAATCACAACGATTTTGGAGAAATAAAATAAACCCCCCACAATTTAAAATAATTTACAGATTACTTATAGAAAGAAAACCAAGTTTCAGTATGTTATTGCAATAAATTCTTCTTGAGCATCCCATTTATTGTCGAGCAATTTTATAACTAAACAATTCATAAAAAGATAGAAATAAGATTGATTTTTTACCAAATTTTGGCAATTAGTGGATTTCTTATCTATTGAACAACATGAGCCATGCTATGGCAACTGCATTACTTACTTCCTGTCACCGATAGTAATACCTGGGAACTAAGTCCTGTTCCAACTAGATTGCTGGCAAAACAGACATACGTGCCCTGATCTAGACTGTTAGCATTGAACACGGTCAATGATGGACTGTTGACTGATGATCCACCATGATTAGCATTGTCTATTGACAGTGTGGTAGTCCCTCCATTGGGGGGAGTAAACTGCCAGAACACACTTGTATGTGTGGGATTTGCAGAGACAGAACACTGTAAGGTCACAGTTGTCCCTGTGAATACAGATACCATCGTCTGCGAAACAAATCACCTACATATGACCTCGCCCTTTTTGTTTTATCCATTAAAACATATTTTGATGAATGACTTGTACTTCAAAGTTGCCTGTATGATTTCAATATATATATCGTGAATTGTGTAAGGTGAGAACATGTACCCGACAACAATAGTGTTGCTAAAGTTTATCCAGTAAACAGACATAACTTTACAAGCATAACTAAAATACTAAAAAATCCAAAATTCTCAATAAAATCCATGTATATAAGTCTTGTTAATATGCTCAATATATACTGCAATTGCAAATTAAGAAAACAATCAATATTTGAAGACAATGCAGCCATATTTAAAAGCCACATTGAAAAGTAAACAATAACATAGATCAAATGTTGATGAAAATTGTTCTGTTAGGCAGAATGTATATAACTAATTATCTTGTGAACATTAGAAGCTAAGAACATTTCCACAATGATTATTTTAAGAAGATTCAATTATGTTTTTTTGAATTATATTTCTGATCTCTATCATTGTTGGATAACATGCATCACAATTCAATTTTTTGGGGCTGTTGGAATGCATCACTGGGGGTCAAAAGAATATGAAATTCGGGTGGGACACCTTATTGAAAGGGAACCGGAAAATATGTATGATCAAAATGCTGTGATGGTGACTGTTTTACGCATGCGTGCAGAAAAGGGAGCGGGTTTGTTTACATTTATGACTTGACATATCACTCGACATGTGTATACCTTTTTTAAGCAATTGGACACACGTCGGAACAAATGAATGTATTATGAGAGATTAATAATAGAAATCATTAACATTTTAATTTATTTGTCGAAAACAACCTCCACCTGTCGATAATTGCCCCTGTCATTAATGCCACAAAAACAATGATTTCTCCCGCGAATCGTCAGATGTACGCTTATTGCAGATGATGAAATAGAGTACGTTTCCCGACTTCTCCGAAATGCCATCATATAATAACTTACGCAAAACGGTAAACTGGAAAAAACACGTTTGAGGCTTAGACTGTCGATAACTGCCTCCATTGCTCTATTAATTGTAATAGGGGACCATTACAGATGTCCCCCAAACTGCCCCCATAGTCGCAAAGATGCATCAGAAAAGGATAGAATTGCCATAGTACACCTACAATGCAACCAATCAGAATCCTCTGTGTGGTAATTATGGCAACGAAACGTATGCGATTAAATTTCCAGTCTCCTATACCCCTATATACCAATTTTCATCGAAATCCAATAATATCTAACTTGCGACCAATCAGAAGCCTCCGTGTGGTTGCTATGGTAACGAAAATTATGCAGTTTTATTCGCAGTCCCCTAATACCCCTATATAGCAATTTTTTTTTATAAAAATTTAAAAAATATATAAATTTCGACCAATCTGAAATCTCCATATGTCGTTGCTATGAAAACGAAACCTATGCGGTTGACCTCGCAGTCTCCTAATATCCCTATGTACCAATTTTCATCAAAATCAAACAATATCTAAATTTCGACCAATCAGAAGCCTCCGTGTTGTTGCTATGGTAATGAAACTGATGCTTTTTTATTCGCAGTTCCCTAATACCCCTATATATTAATTTTCATTAAAATCGAAAAAGATATAAATTTCTACCAATCAGAAGCCTCCATGTGGTTGTTAGGGCAACGAAACCTATTCGGTTGAATTCGCAGTCCCCTTACACCCCTATATACCAATTTTTATCAAAATCGAACACCGATAGCGCCGACCCATCAAAATTGGACGATATTAAAATTTCGACCAATCAGAAACCTGCATTTGGCCGCCATTTTGAATTGCATTTCGAGAAGTTGAAATTGTGAACTCACGACGATGGACAAAAGGCAATCACAAAAGGTTACACGAGGTTTTGTATAGATACAATGATATTACATTTATAAAGCATTGTCATAAAGTGTACCAAATGGACATGTTTAAAGAAAGATACATAATTGATGTTTGAAGAGAACTAAAATCAAACTGTTTCTTCTAAATGAATCATGCATTATATTGAAAAGTGTTTTCAATATTAAATGGAATCAAGAGAACTGTGAAAGAGGAACATAATATACCATACATTGAATGAGCAGTTGTCTGTATGGTTGTACATAAAGGGCCATAATTCCATAAAATACGGTTGGACAATGATGGTTATCGAACGATTATTGCAATGAACTTTCTCTATGAAGTTCGAAGTTTATCCGTTGAAAACTACTTTAGATATCGAGCGGAGCCTGTTTTGGCAATTGAATAAAGGGTCATAATTCCGTAAATTACAATTCGATAATTCGGGTTATCAAACCTGTCTGAGCTATTACGGTAATGAAACGTCCGATGGAGTTTGAAGTTTATCCATTTAAAACTACTTGAGATATCGTGCGGACACTGTTTCGGCCAATTAATAAAGGGACATAAGTCTGTAAATACCACTTTGATAATTGCGGCTTTCAAACTTGTCCGAGCTATCATTGCAGTTTCAATGGATTAACTTAAAACTTCGTAGGAAGTTTTAAATTAATCCATTGAAACTACTCGAGTTATCGACTGGAGACCGATTGCGACGCCCACCCACCCACGTGATACATGTAACATGATTCGTCCCGTCATCCGATGGGCGTATAAAGAGAAGGGACTTTTTTTAAAGATTTAAAAGCATTTTTTATGTCTATTTTACTGAATTGTTTATTTTCTTCTGTATATAAGTAATATTTTCTGCATTGGATGTAACATTTCATGTTCACATGCTACGTATCTATAAGATATTTACAGATGGATTGTTAACTTTTTCAGTTCTATCTTTAATGTTTACTATTAAGTCTGTTTATAAAAAAAAATCATGCAACTTTGGAAACTAAGAAAACATGCAAAATCTTGTGATGACAAAGCACACTGTTTTTAATGTTTGTAAAAGCTGTTACAACATTTAAATTATCAAGTCAAATGTACTCCTAATAGAACTGGTGGACAACATTGAAAATCACAACAAGAGTACCGCGGGGCGGAACAATATACGCCCGTCAAATGTCATTTAGTGTTACATACGTTATTACATTGAAATAAGATCTGCATCATTCTAAGAGTGGTTAGCTGACATGCTATAAAAATGTAGAAGAAAATCTCCGGACAAAAAATTAAATGCTGAAATCAATAAAGGGCAATACCTTTGTAAAAATCGTCGAATCGAAATTCTTTTAAGGGAGACACAACTTCATATCATGATTATAATGTATACCAAGTTTCAAAGAGATCAGTCGAAAAATGTAGGAGATGATTGCCTGATAAAAAAAAGTTTACGCCGGACAGCAGACGGACGGACGGACAACCCCATTCCATATTTTTTTTGTCAAAATTTGTCGGGCGTATAAAGAGTGTGATCTCAATGTGACCTTGACTTTTGGTGTACAGATTCAAAAGTGATACGTGACGCACTTTCTTCCCATACAACATGTATCCTTAACTATATTGAGCAAATCAGAAATTATGGCTTGGGTAATGTATTTGACCTTTGACCTACACGTGACCTTGCCTTTGGGTATACAGACTAAATTTTAGTTTGAGGCACACTCCCTCGCCATCGTCCATTTATCAAAAGAAAAACATTTAGCAATGTGAAAGGATGAGGAACATTGATTATGTCAAAGAATGTGTTTTCATGGAGGAAATTGTGAAAAGGTGAGGTAAACTTCTATATATTCTTTCATCGAGCAACTTCTTATTGAACCCTTTTCATGATTAATTCTAATTTTGATAGTTAAAAGTAAAATGCTCTGAGAGTCCTTCTCCATAAAAATTAGTTTTTCAAAATCTTCCAAAACCAACTAAAACAGAACCAACCGGAAATAGTTGCTTGAGGAATCTAATTAAAATCTTCAATATGCATACATGTCAACCTCTGGACCATCTTTTTTGAGGGAATTTTACCCTCCAAGTAAACTCCAATAGATGGATGAAAGCCTGTGTAACATTTTACAACATATCTTCATGGTATGGTGTACAGTTTGTTTATTGATAAAAATTCTTATTCTAAATCAATTTGAAAAGATGATAAAACAATGTTATCTGTGGTATCCTTTTTGCTATGAAAACTTTTCAAAAGCCTCTCTGAGGCACTGTTGCCAGACAAGACTGAAATATCTGGTAAAAAACACGATAGGTAGAACCAAATGTTTTCTTCGCATTCAATTTGATCAAATGCTAAATAGTGGGTGTGCAGAGGGCCATCCTTTCCTAAAATGGACAGTTGACATGTATGTAATATAACAGGAATGCAATCAAATATTAATTCTATATTGGCCTTACTTCCTGTGACACCGAGTGTGGTTTGACCACTGGTTCCAGTTCCCACAGCATTTGTTGCTGAACATTTGTACGACGTGTTGTCATTGCTATCAGCATTGGTGATGGCCAACGATGGATTATTGACTGTGGATCCAGAGTATTTGCTTCCATCAATGGATATTGAGCTAGTCGCATTATTGTCTATACGCTGCCAAAAAACACTGGAATGGGTAGGTGAGGCAGCCACTGTACATACCAGTGTGACTGACTGTCCAGTGACAACTGAGTAGGATTGCTGGGCAATGGTGACCACGGGCAGACCTGAAATATCAAAAATGAATAAGGTTTAACCAGTCATTGGACACCTTCAATTATAATCAAAGAAAAGGTCATCGAAATGTGACCAAGACATGAAAAAGTGTGATCTAAATGTGACCTTGACTTTGGGTGTACATATGCAAAAGTGATATGACACACACTTTCTTCCCATACAACATATATCCTTAACATTTTATTGAGCTATATTGAGCAAATCAGAAATTATGGCTTGGACAATGTATCTGATCTTTGACCAATACGTGACCTTTCCTTTGGGTATACATACCAAATTTAGTTTGAGGCACACTCCCTCGCCATCCTCCATTTATCAAAAGAAAACATTTAGCTATTTTCAACTAATCAGAAGTTATCATTTCTAGGCAATGAGTTTGACCGTTTTACCTCAATGAGACCTTGATCTTAGGTATACAGGCCCAATAGTAGTACCAGAAGCACTACCTTACTATTCTTATATATATCCCTAAAATAATGTCAGCGAGCCTGAACGATGAGTTTGACTTTAGATCTGAAAATGACCTACCTATACAAACCCAAACAGTGGTTTGTGAACCATCATGCCATCCTACATATATGTCAGTAACTTGATCAATTTAACCTTTGACTTAAGCACAGGGTAAGGGACACCAAGACCGTTCTTTTGTTTTCAGCTCTACATTACTCTTACCTAGATAGGTGTGCTGTGTAATAATAACATTGGGCGAAGTAATTAGTTATTGTCCTGATTGCTTACCAGGTGTATCAACCTATGCTTTGATGTTTAATTCAAAGAAGATGAAATTCTTTTCTGGATTCTTTCTTCTCAATTTATCGATTAAATTTGTTGTTCAACATTATCTTAAATAAGAACTAGTAGCCTCAATTCAAAGTCTATCATGGACCTGTGAAAAATGTATATTCTGAAAACCTTCGACAATTTTCATGAGGTACACAACTTTCGTAGATTTGCAAATTTGAAACCCTTTTGAATTAGTTAGCAACTACACAGTATTAACAAAGGATAGGTTCATATTCATGCATAGACATGATACAACTTTGTAAACAATTATTTGAAGAAGGAGGTATACGCATAAATGTTGTTTACTGTAATGCGTCCTGTAAATTATTGATGAGAGTACAAATATAGAATATATCCAGTATTGTACCATCTGTGAAAATAGGTGAAGGGGGAAATAAAAGGAAAAGTTTATCCACTGCCTTTTTATCAAATAGATTCTTGTCCTCATCATCTCTGGATCACTTTACAAAATAAGAAAAAGAATGACCTTAAAATTTATTGATCTTGCCTTCAAATTCAAATTATTTCTTGTTTACTTTCTTTCGTGGTTTGGAGCTTTCAAATTATTTTGGGGGTACACATTTTCGTGGTTAGCCTGTAAAACGAAACGCACTGATGTTCGTGGCAAGCATCACTGATCACTGAAAGTTTTGAAACAACGTCATTGCGATTTGCAGTTGGCATGGCAAGGTGAATACGGACTTTCTGTTCACCTTTGTATATTACATACATATTCAGTAGACTTCCAGTATGGGGTTACTGATCAATGTTTGTGCAACCCTGGATTCAATGACACTTTTGCTTAGATGTGGTCAAGTTAATTTCATTTATACATGTGTGCACTTCACGCAAATATTAACGGTAGTCGTTGGTCGGACATAAAATATCGAAATCAATCGATAGCAATTTATAATACGACAGTTTACGCCTTCGGGAACCTCAAAGGTGACTGATTCATACTCGGAACATCTTCAGGTTATATGCAATTTCTGTGTGAAATTTGGAACGCCTTTAGGTTTTATCTTATTCCTTTTTTAAAAAGGAAATCGATATCTGAGTTATCCAAGAGCTTGTAATTAGCACCTGGTATATTCCGACAGAAGCACACACTCAAAAGCCCAAGTAACAGAGGTGAAAATCTGGGACTGAAACCGAAATCAATAGTCCCCACTGGGATTCCCCCAGGGGTGACTAAAAATGCAGGGGTCGGAATTTGGGGCTACTTCGTCAATAAAACACAGCTAATGAAATTGAAAGATACATAATGTTTAGGTTTTGGTTTTAGTAGAAACAGAGCTGAAGGCAAAAACTTAACATTGACAAGAGGCCCATGGGCCTAAACGGTCACCTGATTTATGTAAAAACTGATGTTATCGATGTTGCCAAGTGAAAAAGAAATCATTTTGTAACACAGGTCCCTTAAACTACATGTAATGCAAAAGTAGTGTGAAAGATCTGGGTAGTATATGTACTATGTACAAATAGTGGTTCTGTCAGTCAGCTGAATTTTGGTAAAGCACCTTAAAAGACCCTTCCATAGATATGAAGAGTATTTGATTCTACCATATCTGGGTCTCGAGATGATTTCTGAAATTTCAGTCAATTCGACCCTATTTAGCCCCACCCATCATCCCCAGGGGGTCAGTCAGGGCTGATTTGTGCATATCATCAAACTGCTATCCAATACTGATAATGTTAACCACGTTTGAATGCATTCCAATGGAAATTAAACAAATGCTGGTCCAAAATGTGATTTCCCTATATAAACTATAGTAAAGTTTACCCCCTCCCGAGGGGGAACGCGAGACCCCAGGGTCATGACATTAACAATTATGGTAAAGCACATTAAGACCCTTCCATCTATGAAGAGTAATTGATTCTACCATTTCAGGGTCTTGATGGTGTAAAGTTTGTTTATTAATACAAATTACTTTCCTAAATCAATTTGAAAAGGTGATAAAACAATGTTATCTGTAGTATCATTTTTGCTATGAAAACTTTACAAAAGCCTCTTTGAGGCACTGTTGCCAGACAAGACTGAAAAAACCTGGTAAAAAATACGATAGGTAGAACAAAATGTGTTCTTCGCATTCAATTTGATCACATGTTAAATAGTGGGTGTTCAGAGGGCCATCCTTTCCTAAAATGGACAATTGACATGTATGTAATATAACAGGAATGCAATCAAATATTAATTCTACATTGGCCTTACTTCCTGTGACACCGAGTGTGGTTTGACCACTGGTTCCAGTTCCCACAGCATTTGTTGCTGAACATGTGTACGACGTGTTGTCATTGCTATCAGCATTGGTGATGGTCAAGGATGGATTATTGACTGTGGATCCAGAGTATTTGCTTCCATCAATGGATATCGAGCTAGTCATATTATTGTCTATACGCTGCCAAAAAACACTGGAATGGGTAGGTGAGGCAGCCACTGTACATACCAGTGTGACTGACTGTCCAGTGACAACTGAGTAGGATTGCTGGGCAATGGTGACCACGGGCAGACCTGAAATATCAAAAATGAATAAGGTTTAACCAGTCATTGGACACCTTCAATTATAATCAAAGAAAAGGTCATCGAAATGTGACCAAGACATGAAAAAGTGTGATCTAAATGTGACCTTGACTTTGGGTGTACATATGCAAAAGTGATATGACACACACTTTCTTCCCATACAACATATATCCTTAACATTTTATTGAGCTATATTGAGCAAATCAGAAATTATGGCTTGGACAATGTATCTGATCTTTGACCAATACGTGACCTTTCCTTTGGGTATACATACCAAATTTAGTTTGAGGCACACTCCCTCGCCATCCTCCATTTATCAAAAGAAAACATTTAGCTATTTTCAACTAATCAGAAGTTATCATTTCTAGGCAATGAGTTTGACCGTTTTACCTCAATGAGACCTTGATCTTAGGTATACAGGCCCAATAGTAGTACCAGAAGCACTACCTTACTATTCTTATATATATCCCTAAAATAATGTCAGCGAGCCTGAACGATGAGTTTGACTTTAGATCTGAAAATGACCTACCTATACAAACCCAAACAGTGGTTTGTGAACCATCATGCCATCCTACATATATGTCAGTAACTTGATCAATTTAACCTTTGACTTAAGCACAGGGTAAGGGACACCAAGACCGTTCTTTTGTTTTCAGCTCTACATTACTCTTACCTAGATAGGTGTGCTGTGTAATAATAACATTGGGCGAAGTAATTAGTTATTGTCCTGATTGCTTACCAGGTGTATCAACCTATGCTTTGATGTTTAATTCAAAGAAGATGAAATTCTTTTCTGGATTCTTTCTTCTCAATTTATCGATTAAATTTGTTGTTCAACATTATCTTAAATAAGAACTAGTAGCCTCAATTCAAAGTCTATCATGGACCTGTGAAAAATGTATATTCTGAAAACCTTCGACAATTTTCATGAGGTACACAACTTTCGTAGATTTGCAAATTTGAAACCCTTTTGAATTAGTTAGCAACTACACAGTATTAACAAAGGATAGGTTCATATTCATGCATAGACATGATACAACTTTGTAAACAATTATTTGAAGAAGGAGGTATACGCATAAATGTTGTTTACTGTAATGCGTCCTGTAAATTATTGATGAGAGTACAAATATAGAATATATCCAGTATTGTACCATCTGTGAAAATTGGTGAAGGGGGAAATAAAAGGAAAAGTTTATCCACTGCCTTTTTATCAAATAGATTCTTGTCCTCATCATCTCTGGATCACTTTACAAAATAAGAAAAAGAATGACCTTAAAATTTATTGATCTTGCCTTCAAATTCAAATTATTTCTTGTTTACTTTCTTTCGTGGTTTGGAGCTTTCAAATTATTTCGGGGGTACACATTTTCGTGGTTAGCCTGTAAAACGAAACGCACTGATGTTCGTGGCAAGCATCACTGATCACTGAAAGTTTTGAAACAACGTCATTGCGATTTGCAGTTGGCATGGCAAGGTGAATACGGACTTTCTGGTCACCTTTGTATATTACATACATATTCAGTAGACTTCCAGTATGGGGTTACTGATCAATGTTTGTGCAACCCTGGATTCAATGACACTTTGCTTAGATGTGGTCAAGTTAATTTCATTTATACATGTGTGCACTATACGCAAATATTAACGGTAGTCGTTGGTCGGACATAAAATATCGAAATCAATCGATAGCAATTTATAATACGACAGTTTACGCCTTCGGGAACCTCAAAGGTGACTGATTCATACTCGGTACATCTTTAGGTTATATGCAATTTCCGTGTGAAATTTGGAACGCCTTTAGGTTTTATCTTATTCCTGTTTAAAAAGGAAATCGATATCTGAGTTATCCAAGAGCTTGTAATTAGCACCTGGTATATTCCGACAGAAGCACACACTCAAAAGCCCAAGTAACAGAGGTGAAAATCTGGGACTGAAACCGAAATCAATAGTCCCCACTGGGGTTCCCCCAGGGGTGACTAAAAATGCAGGGGTCGGAATTTGGGGCTACTTCGTCAATAAAACACAGCTAATGAAATTGAAAGATACATAATGTTTAGGTTTTGGTTTTAGTAGAAACAGAGCTGAAGGCAAAAACTTAATATTGACAAGAGGCCCATGGGCCTTAACGGTCACCTGATTTATATAATAACTGATATATCGATGTTGCCAAGTGAAAAAGAAATCATTTTGTAACATAGGTAACTTGAACTACATGTAATGCAAAAGTTGTGTGAAAGATCTGGGTAGTATATGTACTATGTACAAATAGTGGTTCCGTCAGTCAGCTGAATTTTGGTAAAGCATCTCAAAAGACCCTCCATAGATATGAAGAGTATTTGATTCTACCATATCTGGGTTTTGAGAAGATTTTTGAAATTTCACTTAATTCGACCCTATTTGGTCCCACCCATCATCCCCTGGGGGTCAGTCAGGGCTGCTTTGTGCATATCAGCAAACTGCTATCCAATACTGATAATGTAAACCACGTTTGAATGCATTATAATGGAAATTAAACAAATGCTGGTCCAAAATGTGGTTTCCCTGTATAAACTATAGTAAAGTTAACCCCATCCCGAGGGGGAAACGCGAGACGCCAGGATCATGAAATTCACATTGTGGTAAAGCACCTTAAGACCCTTCCATCTATGAAGAGTAATTGATTCTACCATATCTGGATCTTGAGAAGAAGATTTTTGAAATTTCAGTCAATTCGACCCTTTTTGGCCCCGACCCTTAGGCCCTTCGGGGCTGGGGATCATATAATTCACGATTGCGGTTGACCTTTCGCCATGGAAGGTTTCTGCAAAGTTTCATTGAAATTGGTTCTGGGGTTTTGGAGAAGAAGTCGAAAATGAAAATTGTTTACGGACGCACGACGGACGACGCACGACCCTCGAGGTCGGACAAATGCGATCGCAATAGGTCACTTGAGTCTTTGTCTTAGGTGACCTAAAAAAGCCAGTGAAAAGTGACGTCTAGGTTTCATTTTGCGACATCAATTATTGTAAAGAGACAAAATCTCTTAATAGAACTAATCTAACTATTTTACTGTTACCCTTCACCTTAAAACACCTCAACAAATATGTGTATATGGAGCAATGTGAAAGGGTGAGGAACATTGATTATGTCAAAGAATATGTTTTCATGGAGGAAATTGTGAAAAGGTGAGGAAAACGTCTATATATTATATCCATCGAGCAACTTCTTATATAACGCTTTTCATGATTAATTCTATTTTTTGATAGTTAACAGTAAAATGTTCTGAGAGTCCTTCTTCATAAAATTTAGTTATTCAAAATCTTCCAAAACAAACTAAAAAAAGGTTTAAAATGGAAATAGTTGCTCGAGGAATATAATTAAAATCTTCAATATGCATACATGTCAACCTCTGGACCCTCTTTTTTGAGGGAATTTTACCCTCCAAGTAAACTCCAATAGATGGATGAAAGCCAGTGTAACATTTTACATGATATCTTCATGGTATGGTGTAAAGTTTGTTTATGAATAAAAATTACTTTCCAAAATCAATTTGAAAAGGTGATAAAACATTGTTATCTGTAGTATCATTTTTGCTATGAAAACTTTGCAAAAGCCTCTTTGAGGCACTGTTGCCAGACAAGACTTAAAAATCTGGTTAAAAAAACGATAGGTAGAACAAAATGTGTTCTTCGCATTCAATTTGATCACATGTTAAATAGTGGGTGTTCAGAGGGACAATCCTTTTCTGAAATGGACTGTTGACATGTATGTAATATAACAGGAATGCAATCAAAGATTAATTCTACATTGGCCTTACTTCCTGTGACACCGAGTGTGGTTTGACCACTGGTTCCAGTTCCCACAGCATTTGTTGCTGAACATGTGTACGACGTGTTGTCATTGCTATCAGCATTGGTGATGGTCAAGGATGGATTATTGACTGTGGATCCAGAGTATTTGCTTCCATCAATGGATATTGAGCTAGTCACATTATTGTCTATACGCTGCCAAAAAACATTGAAATGGGTAGGTGAGGCAGACACTTTACATGCCAGTGTGACTGACTGTCCAGTGACAACTGAGTAGGATTGCTGGGCAATGGTGACCACGGGCAGACCTGAAATATCAAAAATGAATAAGGTTTAACCAGTCACTGGACACCTTCAATTATAATTAAAGAAAAGGTCATCGAAATGTGACCAAGACATGAAAAAGTGAAAAAGTGATATGCCACACACTTTCTTCCCATTTAACATATATCCTTAACATTTTATTGAGCTATATTGAGCAAATCTGAAATTATGACTTGGACAATGTATCTGACCTTTGACCTAAACGTGACCTTTCCTTTGGGTATACAGACCAAATTTTAGTTTGAGGCACACTCCCTCGCCATCCTCCATTTATAAAAAAAAACATTTAGCTATTTTCAACTAATCAGAAGTTATCATGTCTAGGCAATGAGTGTGGGGTTAGCCTGTAAAACGAAATGCACTGATTTTCGTTACGAACAAAATTGAATCACTGAAATTCAAAGTCTTTAAGTTTGCCTACTTTTCTTTGTTGTTTTTACATCATATTTATACACGTACAATGTATATACTTTTGTGCGCACATTAAGTTCATATAATTTTCACATTTTCGTTCTGTATATTCTTTCGATTTGTAAAAAATATCCGTTGTATTTATATTCGTGTAACAGTAATCACAACGTTTTTGGAGAAATAAAATAAACCCCCCACAATTTAAAATAATTTACAGATTACTTATAGAAAGAAAACCAAGTTTCAGTATGTTATTGCAATAAATTCTTCTTGAGCATCCCATTTATTGTCGAGCAATTTTATAACTAAACAATTCATAAAAAGATAGAAATAAGATTGATTTTTTACCAAATTTTGGCAATTAGTGGATTTCTTATCTATTGAACAACATGAGCCATGCTATGGCAACTGCATTACTTACTTCCTGTCACCGATAGTAATACCTGGGAACTAAGTCCTGTTCCAACTAGATTGCTGGCAAAACAGACATACGTGCCCTGATCTAGACTGTTAGCATTGAACACGGTCAATGATGGACTGTTGACTGATGATCCACCATGATTAGCATTGTCTATTGACAGTGTGGTAGTCCCTCCATTGGGGGGAGTAAACTGCCAGAACACACTTGTATGTGTGGGATTTGCAGAGACAGAACACTGTAAGGTCACAGTTGTCCCTGTGAATACAGAAACCATCGTCTGCGAAACAGTGACTGTTGGTATGCCTACAACAAAACAAAGTAAGAGATCACCTACATATGACCTCGCCCTTTTTGTTTTATCCATTAAAACATATTTTGATGAATGACTTGTACTTCAAAGTTGCCTGTATGATTTCAATATATATATCGTGAATTGTGTAAGGTGAGAACATGTACCCGACAACAATAGTGTTGCTAAAGTTTATCCAGTAAACAGACATAACTTTACAAGCATAACTAAAATACTAAAAAATCCAAAGTTCTCAATAAAATCCATGTATATAAGTCTTGTTAATATGCTCAATATATACTGCAATTGCAAATTAAGAAAACAATCAATATTTGAAGACAATGCAGGCATATTTAAAAGCCACATTGAAAAGTAAACAATTACATAGATCAAATGTTGATGAAAATTGTTCTGTTAGGCAGAATGTATATAACTAATTATCTTGTGAACATTAGAAGCTAAGAACATTTCCACAATGTTTATTTTAAGAAGATTCAATTATGTTTTTTTGAATTATATTTCTGATCTCTATCATTGTTGGATAACATGCATCACAATTCAATTTTTTGGGGCTGTTGGAATGCATCACTGGGGGTCAAAAGAATATGAAATTCGGGTGGGACACCTTATTGAAAGGGAACCGGAAAATATGTATGATCAAAATGCTGTGATGGTGACTGTTTTACGCATGCGTGCAGAAAAGGGAGCGGGTTTGTTTACATTTATGACTTGACATATCACTCGACATGTGTATACCTTTTTTAAGCAATTGGACACACGTCGGAACAAATGAATGTATTATGAGAGATTAATAATAGAAATCATTAACATTTTAATTTAGTTGTCGAAAACAACCTCCACCTGTCGATAATTGCCCCTGTCATTAATGCCACAAAAACAATGATTTCTCCCGCGAATCGTCAGATGTACGCTTATTGCAGATGATGAAATAGAGTACGTTTCCCGACTTCTCCGAAATGCCATCATATCATAACTTACGCAAAACGGTAAACTGGAAAAAACACGTTTGAGGCTTAGACTGTCGATAACTGCCTCCATTGCTCTACTAATTGTAATAGGGGACCATTACAGATGTCCCCCAAACTGCCCCCATAATCGCAAAGATGAATCAGAAAAGGATAGAATTGCCATAGTACATCTACAATGCAACCAATCAGAATCCTCTGTGTGGTTACTATGGAAACGAAACGTATGCGATTAAATTTCCAGTCCCCTAATACCCCTATATACCAATTTTCATTGAAATCCAATAATATCTAACAGTTTTATTCGCAGTCCCCTAATACCCCTATATAGCAATTTTTATAAAAATTAAAAAAATATATAAATTTCGACCAATCTGAAATCTCAATATGTCGTTGCTATGAAAACGAAACCTATGCGGTTGACTTCGCAGTTTCCTAATATCCCTATGTACCAATTTTCATCAAAATCAAACAATATCTAAATTTCGACCAATCAGAAGCCTCCGTGTTGTTGCTATGGTAATGAAACTGGTGCTTTTTTATTCGCAGTCCCCTAATTCCCCTATATATTAATTTTCATTAAAACCGAAAAACATATAAATTTCCACCAGTCAGAAGCCTCCATGTGGTTGTTAGGGCAACGAAACCTATTCGGTTGAATTCGCAGTCCCCTTATACCCCTATATACCAATTTTTATCAAAATCGAACACCGATTGCGCCGCCCATCAAAATTGGACGATATTAAAATTTCGACAAACTCGCAGTCCCCTTATTCCCCTATATATTAGTTTTCATTAAAATCGAAAAACATATAAATTTCCACCAATCAGAAGTCTCCATGTGGTTGTTAGGGCAACGAAACCTATTCGGTTGAATTCGCAGTCCCCTTATACCCTTATATACCAATTTTTATCAAAATCGAACACCGATTGCGCCGCCCATCAAAATTGGACGATATTAAAATTTTGACCAATCAGAAGCCTGCATTTGGCCGCCATTTTGAATTACATTTCGAAACTGAGGTTACGATAGTGACCGGTGTCCCATTTATATACCTACATACCAAATTTTATGAAAATCAGACAATATTTAAATTTTGACCAATCAGAGGCCAGGAAATGGCAGCCATTTTGTTTATCGCATAACGAACACCGCAGGTGTGTTCATTGTGTCACACCTCACCTATATACCAAATTTCATCAAAATTGGACGATATTAAAATTTCGACCAATCAGAAGTCTGCATTTGGCCGCCATTTTGAATCCAAAGAGTTTTTTTGTCGAAAACGAGCGCCGTGGCGTTATAATCCCTGTCATCAAGTTTCATTATGTTTCATCCCAAAGAATGAATGTTATAACTGGTTATGGTTTCGGCCAATCAGAGGCAGCGGTGGCCATCTTGGATGGTTGACCCGGAAAAAAAGAGTAAGATGCACAAGTACATGTACACATCAAACTAGTTATGTATGCGAAGTTTTTTATAAGAATCCCATTAGAAGTTCCTGAAATTAAGCGCAGAAGCGGAATAATAATAAAAAGAAGAAGAAGAAGAAGAAGAAGAAGAAGAAGAAGAAGAAGAAGAAGAAGAAGAAGAAGTAAGGAAACGGAACAATAACAATAAGTCTCCCCAACTTCGTCAGGGGTGACTTAATTATAAGAAACGGAGCAAAAACAATATGTCCCCAAATTTTGTTAGGGGGACATACTAAGTTATCAGGAGTGAGACAGCATGAACCACATGTCCTTGTCCTAATAGCACATGTGTATCCGAATCCTCATTTTAAGTAATTGAATATATTGCTATTGGTTAGGGATCTCAATAGTTTAAAATTTAGTGACCAATGCACTTAGTTCCATAAAATGGGACCAAACCCAAGGACACATTCTGATGGCCAGAGGGTGGGGATCTAAATTATTTCAATGTAATGACCCAGAGACTAAGTCTCCAGGGGTGGTGCCGAAACGTAGGTCCAATCAAGCAAATGTGTATTCATCCCTACAAACTCAGCGAGTGTTTATCTGGTTATAGTGTTGGGATCTCAACTCTTTTCAAAGATAGGGCACAGGGACCAATTTCTACTGGATGAGGCAGACCCTTTAGCAAATCTTGGTCGCATATTTGTATTCATTTTCTTAACCTTAGTGACTGTACATAGCTATTTTGTTGGGATCTGAACTGTTTCCACGTTATGACCCGAGGACTAACTCCACCAGGGCAGGGAGGACCAATCGGCCAATCTTGGTAGGCTACATGTATCTGTTTTATCGTGTCTAGTAATTATGTATTTGGTTGTAAAACCTCTGTTTGGCTCCACCAGCAATTACTTCCTCTCTTGATTCTAGCATATCTATGTCAAAACAAGAAGATTGATGTTTTTTTAGCCAATTTGATTCCTACTAGCACTGCTCATCATGCCGTTTTGTTTAGTCATAACCTACATGATGGGAACCAATTAATTCAAAGTTTTAGATGGTCTTTTGCCATTGAATCTTCTAGCAAAATTTTATTGAAATTGGCTTAGTGAATTTTGAGAAGTTGAAATTGTGAACTCACGACGATGGACAAAAGGCAATCACAATAGGTCACACGAGTTTTTGTATAAATACAATGATATTAAATTTATGAAGCATTGTCATAAAGTTTACCAAATGGATATGTTTAAAGAAAGATACATAATTAATGTTTGAAGAAAACTAAAATCAAACTGTTACTTTTAAATTAATCATGCATTATATTGAAAAGTGATTTCAATATTAAATGGAAGCAAGAGCACTGTGAAAAAGGAACATGATATACAAGTCATACATTGAATGAGCAGTTGTCTGTATGGTTGTACATAAAGGGCCATAACTCCATAAATTACGGTTAGACAATGATGGTTATCGAGCGATTATTGCAATGAACTTCCCTATGTAGTTCGAAGTTTATCCGTTGAAAACTACTTTAGATATCGAGCGTAGCCTGTTTTGGCAATTGAATGAAGGGTCATAACTCGGTAAATTACAATTCGATAATTAGGGTTATCAAACCTGTCTGAGCTATAACGGTAATGAAACGTCCTATGAAGATTGAAGTGTATCCATTTAAAACTACTCGAGATATCGTGCGGACACTGTTTCGGCCAATTAATAAAGGGCCATAAGTCTGTAAATAACAGTTTGATAATTGCGGCTTTCAAACTGTCCGAGCTATCATTGCAATAAAACTTCCTACGAAGTTTTAAGTTAATCCATTGAAACTACTCGAGATATCGACTGGACACCGATTGCCCCGCCCACCAACCAACGATATATCGACTGGACACCGATTGCGCCGCCCACACACCCACGTGATACAGTAACATGATTCGTCCCGTCATCCGATGGGCGTATAAAAAGAAGAGACTTTTTTTAAAGACTTAAAAGTATTTTTATGTCTATTTTACTGAATTGTTTATTTTCTCATGTATATAAGTAATATCTTCGGCATTGGATGTAACATTTCATGTTCACATGCTACGTATCTAGTAGATATTTACAGATGGATTGTTAACTTTTTCAGTTCTATCTTTGATATTACTATTAAGTCTGTTTATAAAAAAAAATCATGCAACTTTGGAAACTAAGAAAGCATGCAGGATCTTGTGATGACAAAGCACATTGTTTTTAATGTTTGTAAAAGCCTTAACAAGATTTAAATTATCAAGTCAAACGTACACAGAATAGAATGGTGCTCACCATTGGAAATCACAACAAGAGTACCGCGGGGCGGAACAATATACGCCCGTCGAATGTCATAAAGTGTTATATAAGTTCTTACATTGAAATAAGGTCTGCATCATTCTAAGAGTGGTTAGCTGACATGCTATAAAAATGGAGGAGAAAATCTCCGTACAAAAAATTAAATGATATGAATAAAGGGCAATACCTTTGTAAAAATCGTCGAATCGAAATTCTTTTAAGGGAGACACAACGTCATATCATGATTATAATGTATACCAAGTTTCAAAGTGTAGGAGGAGATCGCCGAATAAACAATTGTTTACGACGGACGGACGACGCCGTACCATAATACTCTCGTCAAATTTGACGGGCGTATACAAATCATGTGATTGACTGGGATAACTCTAAAGTTTTGGACAGGGAAAGCAATCTGTTCAAGCGGTAGATAATTAAAGGAATCCATCTGGATACGCCACAGTGGGCCAGTTCTAAAAAGAGACGAGGGAGCTCAAAGACTCTTGCACATCTATGACCAATTATAAAACAAAAGACTCTCGCATACTATGACCAAGTATTAAACAAAGCGTAAAACCTATTGTACGTACGCTTACAGCGTAGACAAAATCTACACCGATTTTGTGGACAACTCGTTCACATTTTTCACCTTTGTATGCATATGCTTCACTGGTCATTTGTCTGATGAAAGTGCCAGTGTACATATCATACTAGTCATCGGAATGTCACATAGAACATATTTTTGGTTGTGTAAAAAGAACTTTTCATAATCCATACTTACCAACCTGAAGAAAATGTTTAAAAAATCCCACGAATTCCTTGACAGCCCTACTTCATGTCAAAGACAAAACCAATCAAATAATCACACTGGCTCTACTAGGGAAACTACATGCATGAATTTCATTTATATAAAGCAACACCTCATTTATTTATCATAATCAAAACACAATGAATAACAATTTGACTTACTTCCAGTAACTGTCAGTGTTGTGCTACTTTGTCCAGTTCCTACCGAGTTGACAGCAAAGCAGGTGTATGTTCCAGCGTCTCCAATTTCGGAGACTATAATTGTTATGGAAGGAGCATTGACTTGGGAACCAGAGTAGTTGACGCCATCTATGGTGATGACCTGGGAGCCCGATCCAACATCACGCTGCCAGAACACATTGGTGTGGGTGGGATTGGCAGACACGGTACAAGTAAGGGTGATGGAGCTGCCTGCAGTAACACTGTAGCTTGACTGTCCAACAGTGACCGTAGGGACGTCTGAAACGGAGTCACATTGCATTGGCACATATGGGATACAACTCTCACCGGCTAAAAAAGGGATAGTTGGAAATTCAAAAAAAGTCACACTACATAGTGACAAAAAGAAAAGTAAAATAAAAGGCACAGAGGGCCTGTATTCTTCATCTCTCTATTTAAGCACTCGGCCAACATATTGTCTTTAAAGCAGTATTGCAAATACTTCCCATTTTTGGGATCTGTCTCTCAGCCCTGGCTGTATGTGTACATTTCTATTTAATGACCAGAAACTAAATCCCCAGACGCAGGGCCAGATCAGTGGCTAATCATAGTAGAGTACATCAATGTCATAATATTTTATGCATCGTAATATTCAGCATGACTATTATTTCCACCAATGTACAAAATTTTCTGTAAAATTTTAATGAAAAATATGTGCATTTTGTTGCGTATCACTGTCATTTGCAACCTGCCATGGTAAGCTTCATTTAAGATGCCTCTTAAGTGATATATGTGCAAAATACATGCTGTGATGTTATATAATAAAATAAGAGGACCAATGGGCCTGAATCGCTCACCTGGTATTAATCTCACACTTGTGATCTTAAAAGTGGACTAAAATACAGCTACAGGCAGAATATCAGTGTTTGATTCATAAGAACCTATAAAAAGATTCAAACATATGACGCCTGTGACCTTGAATGTCGAACAAGGACATTAGGTTGAACAGAGATTATAGTCTTCCAACCAAGCATGCTTCGGGCAAAATATCATTACCCTGGACCTTTTGGTTATACATAACAAGTCTTTTAAAGATTTAAACATATATTGACCACTGTGACATTGAATATGGGCGAAGGTCATTCATTTGGACAAACTTGGTAGTCCTTTATCCAAGCATGCTACTGGCCAAATACTATTACCCTGGACGTTTTGCTTATCAAGAAAAAGTCTTTTAAAGGTTTTAAATATATTTGACCCCTGTGACCTTGAATATATGTCAAGGTCACTCGTTTGAACAAACCTGGTAGATCTTTATCCTTGTATGTTACTGGCCAAATATCATTATCCTAGGCTTCTCGTCTATTCAGAAGAAGTTGTTTAAAGGTTTTCAACATATTTGACCCCTGTGACCTTGAATATAAGTAAAGGTCATTCATTTTAACAAACCTGATAGCCCTTCATCCTAGCATGTTAATGACCAAATACCATTATCCTAGGCCTCTTATTTAGTCAGAAGAAATTGTTTAAAGTAAAATATTGACGCCGGACAGCGGACGGAGGGCCAGGTGAGCTGAATCATACTTCCAAAATAAGTCTTAAAGGTGGCTTGTGTGGCTATAATCAGCAAACATAGTTTTGAAATTTGGGTCAGGTTCAAAATATGCATCTTACTACATTTTGTTCCTTCATCACGTGGATGAATGACCTTTAACCTAAACACACAGTAACATAACAAGATTCACGATGATGGTCTTCAAGCTACGGAGATCATTTTAATTTATTTCCTTTTTATTCCAATTCCCCAATGTTTGCTTGTAAAGCAAACTAATAATGAATTCACTATTACAAAAATAAGAAAATTAATGTAAGCTTTCGTCCAAATTTATTCTAAGGCTTTAACAACGATAATCATATTACATGATTATTTTGATTAAAAAAAAATTACGTCAATTTAAAGTCAATGACCAATTGTTCACTTACTTCCAGAAACAGTAACCTGTGTGGAATCACTTCCAATTCCAGCAGAATTTGAAGCAAAGCAGGTGTATGTTCCAGTGTCTGTGATAGAAGCTGTGATGATGGTCAGAGATGGAGAGCCTGTGGTAGCTCCAGAGAAATTAACATCATCAATGATGATTGATGAGGTTTGACCATTGATGGTACGCTGCCAGGAGACATTTGTGACTGCTGTAGTTGATGATACAGAACATGAAATGCTGAAGTTAGTTCCTTCAGTGGTGGCATAGGCGGTTTGGGGGATATTTACGGACGGGATAGCTGTGATAAAAGAAAATATGCTTGATTATATGATACCAACAAATAGGATGTTTTAGGCTCACAAAACAGACTCAATTTTAACAATTTCAAAGTTATGAACCAGTGACCAAGTTTTCAAGGGTAGGGCAAGATTTTTTGTCAACTTGGAAGCAATGTGTATTCATACTAAGCAATATAATGTGTTGTTATGACATGGAAATACATTTCCAAAACATGGGCTAATCCCTTTCACTCTATCCCTTAATCCTTGGGGTCAGACTATTCATTTGTACAATTTTGAAGCACAACTACATTTACATTTCAAACAAATATGGTTCATATATATCTGTTCGTTCAAGAGAAGAATTGAATAAACCGATATAGCCGAATTAGGTTGGTGTTAGCACCTCCATTTGTAAAATCTGAATCCTCACTGAGTGAGAATGTTTATAATCAAAAATGGTAATCATTTATGCTGAAAAGTTCTAGAGGAGAA
>NW_018404625.1:124917-139946 GCF_002113885.1 Mizuhopecten yessoensis
TTATCTCTTAATCCTTGGGGTCAGACTATTCGNATATGGTTCATATATATCTGTTCGTTCATGAGAAGAATTGAATAAACCGATATAGCCGAATTAGGTTGGTGTTAGCACCCCCATTTGTATAATCTGAATCCTCACTGAGTGAGAATGTTTCCAATCAAAAATGGTAATCATTTATGCTGAAAAGTTCTAGAGGAGAAGTTGTTAAAAGCAAAATAGCAAAATTGCCCATTTTTGGCGCCACCCGTAAGCCTCTCAGGAAATCAACCCAGTTGAATCCTAATCTTCCTGGATGACTCCAGTCAAATTTAGTGAAATTTCATTAAACACTTCTAAAGGACATTTTTAAAGAAATTGTTGACTGACAACGGACAGAAAACAGCAGATTGACAAGCAACAGACACACCTCAGTCCTTAAGACCAGGTTTACTCAAAAACGATTGTAAGGCTTCATTCACCGTCATCAAATTAAATGATTGTTTTAATAATGTCATAACAATCAAAGTCCATCCCCAATTGTTCACTTACTTCCAGAAACAGTAACCTGTGTGGAATCACTTCCAGTTCCAGCAGAATTAGTAGCAAAGCAGGTGTATGTTCCAGTGTCTGTGATAGAAGCTGTGATGATGGTCAGAGATGGAGAGCCTGTGGTAGCTCCAGAGAAATTAACATCATCAATGCTGATTGATGAGGTTTGACCATTGATGGTACGCTGCCAGGAGACATTTGTGACTGCTGTAGTTGATGATACAGAACATGAAATGCTGAAGGTAGTTCCTTCAGTGGTGGCATAGGCGGTTTGGGGTATATTTACGGACGGGATAGCTGTGATAAAAGAAAATATGCGTGATTATATGATACCAACAAATTGGATGTCAGTTAATTTTTAAATTACAGCCTCTTCCATGTATCTTGTTTTTCTTAACAGCTTTTGCTTTGTTCAAGCTATAAATCATCAAAACACAGTATCAGTCAAATAAAAGCATGCGTTAAAAGAACCACCATGTGCGCGATTGTACAACAGAAAGAAATCTGACATCAAAATACATGTACAAATTAAAGGCAGTGGATACATTTTGATCTTCAAAACATCTCAAGGGAAGACATCGACAAGTCTCAATTCTGAAAATAACTAACAGGGCTCACCCTGTACCTAAAACAAGAGGTCCATGGGCCTTAACGGTCACCTGAGTTATGTAAAAACTGATGTTATCGATGTTGCCAAATGAAAAAGAAATCATTTTGTAACAACGTTAACTTGAACTACATGTAATGCAAAAGTAGTGTGAGAGATCTGGGAAGAATATGTAATATGTACAAATAGTGGTTCTGTCAGTTAGCTGACAGGACATGTCCCTTTAGCTCAGTGGTAGAGCGTTGGCCTCCGGAACCTGGGGTCGTTGGTTCGATCTCAGCTGGGGCACCTCATCTTTCCACCTTTTTCTATCCTATTACAGTAGAGGGAGCTGTTGGATTTCTTTGGGGTTTATTTGAGTAAGGTTACTGGCTAAAAAGAAAACAGCTGTCCTACCTAATATATTGATTCAACAATGACGAGTTTTTGTGTATTGTAATTTGCCATTTGGAAGCTTTGCATCTTTTTATACTGAACATAAATTACATACAACTAAATGGTAAAAAAAAATAAAAAATTGTGAGTTGACTACATCATCTGAATTTAACACCAGTTGATATGAGAAAGATATTTGTTTTGAGCTTTTTGTGATAAAAAGGTCACATATTTTGTTAATTATGTTAAAATTAACATGATAAACAACCAACATACAAAGTGCTGTTTAAAAGTACGATCAGGCCTTTGGCAAAGTTATTAATAATATAACACTATGGATGTGTACGCCATTATTTTTAATCTTTTCCAGTTTATTCTTCTTGAAATAATTAATTTGCTTTTGTGCATGTGTCAGACATTGCTTGTTCAGGGATAGTGCTTAAGTCAATGAAGCCATATCTGAGTCTGGATAAGAATTTCAAGATGGCCAAAGCCCAAACTGTCATAGTATCAAACTGTCATTTCGAAGTTATAATGTCTATCAAGTTTCAATGAATTCCAATTGGAAATGAACCAAATACATTGTATACCCAAAAGTATAATTTTCCTATATAACTTCAGTAAACTTTACCCCATCCCCAGGGTATAAGGTGCTTTATCTAATATGTAGATTATTTGTTTTCAGCATATCTTGGTCTGGATAAGATTTTTTTATATAAACCAAGTTGACCCCTTTTAGAACCGCCCCTCAGCTTGGGGGGCGGGCCCGGGCCTAAATTGCAAAAGTATCAAACCATCGTTTCATTCTTATAATGGCTGTCAAGTTTGAATATTTTCCAATTGAAAATGAACCAAACATACCCAAAAGTATCATTTTCCTATATAAAGTATAGTAAACTTCGCCTCCTCCCCAGGGGAAAACATGGAGTCTGGGGGTCATGAAATTCACAATTTTGATAATAAAGCACATCAAGACCTTTCCATATATGACGAGTATTGGTTTCCAGCCTATCTCAGTCTGGAGAAAATGACTGTTGAAATCTCTGGCTATATGACCCAATTGGGGCTCAGCCCCTCAGCCCCTCAGCCCCTGGGGGTAAGACAGGGTTAAAGATGTCAAAGTAGCAAACTGTAATCTCATGGTTATAATGTAAATCAAGTTTGAATGATTTCCAGGAAAAAATGAACAAAAGTTTCCCAAAAGTTGGATTTTCCTACATAAACTATAGTAAATTTCAACCCCTCCCCAAGGGCAAACGTGAAGCTCGAGGGTAATGAAATTCACAATTTTGATAAAGTACCTCAAGACCATTCTTTCACCTATGAAGAGTAATCGTTTCCAGCATACATTTGTATCTAGGTCTGGAGAAGATGATTTTTAACATTAAAGCCAATATGACCACTTTTAGCCCTGCCCCTCAGAGCCCCAGTGGATAGGAAACGTATAATTCACACTTTTAGTGCAAATTTGACCACGGAAGGTTCCTGCAAAATGTTTTTGAAATCGGATCAGCGGCTTCTGAGAAGAAGTTGAAAATATAAATTAGCGTATCCGAGACTTATAAGAAGAGGACTGTAGAAGGTTCAGTCTATATACTTTATTTTATCCCTGTTGACCCTGCTCCTCATTCTCTTGGGGTAGGTCAGGGTCTTAATATTCAAAGTGTCAAACTGTCAATAGTGTTATAATTGCAGTTGAAAATCAACAAAATGAACCCAAAAGTACTGTTTTCCTATATAAACTATAGTAATTAATTTCACCCCTCCCGTGGAGGAACAGGAAGCCATGGGATAACGTAATCCATACTTTTGATAAACCACACGAAGACCCTTTTATCTATGGAGAGTATGTATTTCTACCCTATCTGGGAACGGAGAAGAAGACTTTTTGAAATTTCAGCCAATTTGACAAATATAATTTCGCCCATCAGCCCCTGGGAGTCAGCAGGGATCAATTACTATATGTACATACCATCAAGTTGCCATCCAGTACCGATAATTCTAACCTAGTTCAAATTGTTTCTAATGGCAATTAAACAAATGACACTCAAAAAATGTTATTTCCCTATGTAAACTATAGTAAAGTTTACCCCCTTCCAAGAGGGAAACATGAGACCCTAGGGTCATGAAATTCACACTTTTGGTAAAGCATCATAAGACCCTTGCATCTATGAAGAATATTTGATTCTACCATATCTGGGTCTTGAGTAGAAGATTTGTGAAATTTCAGTCAATTTGACCCCTTTTGGCCCCGCCCCTCAGCCCCTGGAGGTCAATCAGGGCCAATCTGTGCAAACCATCAAACTGCTATCCGATGCTGATAATGCTAACTAAGTTTGAATTAATTCCAATGGAAATTAAACAAATGTTGGTCCAAAATGTGATTTCCCTATATAAACTATAGTAAAGTTTATCCCCTCCCCAGGGGGAAACTTTAGACCCCAGGGTCGTGAAATTCACAATTGTTGTTAAGCACCATAAGACCCTTCAGCCAATGAAGAGTATTTGATTCTACCATATCTGGATCTTGAGATGAAGATTTTTGAAATTTTAGTCAATTTGACCCTTTTTGGCCCCGCTCCTCATGATCAGGCCCCGGGGAGCTGGGGACCATATGATTCACAATTTGGTTGACCTTTGGCCATGGAAGATTTCTGCAAAATTTCATTGAAATTGGTTCAGGGGTTTTGGAGAAGAAGTTGAAAATGTAAATTGTTTACGGACGCATGACGACGGACACAAGGCGATCGCAATAGGTCACCAGGTAATCTAAAACAGTAGCCAAAAATGTAGCCAAGTGTGAATTTCAATAGCCATCTTTTTAAACAGTCGCCATACTTACTTAGCCTCCAAAGGATAATATTGTGTTGTAGACAATGTTGATTCGATTGATTTGTAAGAAGTTGTTGTTGGTGACAACCCTGGTTCAGTTGATGTGTCAAAGAAGGCCTGTATTTGCGAATTTGTTGAATCAATTAATGTTGTCACAAATATCCACTAGATTAGTAATGTTGTTGAATTGATCCTGTTTCGGCTGATTTGCTCAAAGGAGGGGTTGTCTGTAATGTGGGTTCAACCGATACTGAGTGAAATGTCAATGGTGTTTGGGAAGTAGTTAATCCGTTGTCATTTTGTGGCGTTGTTAATTCATTTGATGTTTTGTATAATGACGACGTTTGCGGTTCCCTCGACGTGTAAGATGGCTTTGTTGTTTGTGATGAAAACATTTCAGTTGTGACAAGTGCCTGTGTAGTAACAGTTCATTTGTCACAAGTGCTTGTGTTGCTTGTAAGGTCAACGGTGTTGTTATTACAAGTGATTGCGTTGTTTGTAATGTCAACAGTTTAGTTATTCCAGTGCCTGTGTGATTTGTAGTTTCAACGGTTCAGTTGTTAAAAGTGGTTGTGTTGTTTTTGATGTCAAGGGTTCAGTTGTGACACGTGCCTGTGTTGTTTGTGAGGTCAACGGTTCTGTTGTTACAAGCGCCTATGTTTTTTTGTGAAGACAACGGTTCAGTTGTTACAAGTGCCTGTGTTGTTTGTAATGACAACGGTTCAGTTGTGACAAGTGCTTGTGTTGTTTGTAATGAAAACGGGTCATTTGTGCCAAACGCCATTGCCGTTGATTCAATAGATTTGTAAGACGTTTTCGATTGTAGTGTTCCTGTGTAAGATAAAATGTTAAGTAGCGGTGTCGTTTTTTGGGATCTTGTTGCTTTTTCGTCAGATGGTGTCCTTGTTAATTCATTTGATGTTTTGTAAAATGACGACTTTTGCGGTTCCCTCGATGTGTAAAATGGCTTTGTTGTTTGTGATGACAACGTTTCAGTTGTGACAAGTGATTGTGTTGTTTGTGATGACAACGTTTCAGTTGTGACA
This sequence comes from Mizuhopecten yessoensis, assembly GCF_002113885.1. Classification (NCBI taxonomy): domain Eukaryota; kingdom Metazoa; phylum Mollusca; class Bivalvia; order Pectinida; family Pectinidae; genus Mizuhopecten; species Mizuhopecten yessoensis. Next base: position 130,306 of record NW_018404625.1, read on the forward strand.
AGTGATTGTGTTGTTTGTAATGTCAACAGTTTAGTTATTTCCAGTGCCTGTGTGATTTGCAATTTCATCAGTTCAGTTGTTAAAAGTGGCTTTGATGTCAAGTGTTCAGTTGTGACATGTTCTTGTATTGTTTGTGGGGTCAACTGTTCAGTTGTTACAAGAGCCTGTGGTTTTTTTTTGAAGACAACGGTTCAGTTGTAGCAAGTGCCTGTGTTTTTTGCGATGAAAACGGTTTCGTTGTAATAAATGCCTGTGTTGTTTGTGATGTCAACAGTTTAGTTGTGACAAGTGCCTGTGTTGTTTGTGATGACAACGGTTTAGTTGTGACAAATGCCTGTGTTGTTTGTGATGTCAACAGTTTAGTTGTGACAAATGTCTGTGTTGTTTGAAGTGTCAACGGTTTAGTTGTGACAAATGTCTGTGTTGTTTGTAATGTCAACGGTTCAGTTGTGACAAGTGCTTGTGTTGTTTGTAATGACAACTTGTATTGACAACAGTTCAGTTGTGACAAGTGCTTGTGTTGTTTGTAATGGCAACGGGTCATTTGTGCCAAACGCCATTGTCGTTGATTCAATAGATTTGTTAGACGTTTTCGATTGTAGTGTTCCTGTGTAAGATAATTTGTAAAGTGGCGGCGTCGTGTTCTGGAATCTTGTTGCTTTTCCGTCAGTTGGTGTCGTTGTTAAATCGATTGATGTGTCTGATTCAGATGTTAATAATTTTTGGGGTGATGATATTCTGTCGAAAGATGGTGCTGTTTGCAGTTTAGTTGAAACATTCGATGTTGTGCCAAATGTTGGTGTTGTTTGAAATGATTGTTTGGTTGATATGTCGAATGAAGGTGTTATTTGCGATGATAATAGATCAACTGGTATTGAGTCAAATGAAAGCGGTGTTTCCGACGTTGTTAATGCTTTGTCGAGAGCCAGAGTTGTTTGCAATGTTCCATATTCAGAAGATCTTAAGTCAAACGACTGTGTTGTTGGTTTGTTGATTTGTGAGACGTTGTTTGTACTGTTCCTGATTCCGAAGATGTTAAGTCAAACGACTGTGTTGTTGGTTTGGTTGATTTGTGAGGCGTTCTTTGTACTGTTCCTGATTCAGTAGATGTTAAGTCAAACGACTGTGTTGTTGGTTTGGTTGATTTGTGAGATGTTGTTTGCTATGTTCCTGATTCAGAAGATGTTAAGTCAAACGACTGTGTTGTTGGTTTGGTTGATTTCTGAGACGTTGTTTGTACTGTTCCTGATTCAGAAGATGTTAAGTCAAACGACTGGGTTGTTGGTTTGGTTGATTTGTGAGACGTTGTTTGTAATGTTCCTGATTCAGAAGATGTTAAGTCAAACGACTGTGTAGTTGGTTTGGTTGATTTGTGAGACGTTGTTTGTAATGTTCCTGATTCAGAAGATGTTAAGTCAAACGACTGGGTTGTTGGTTTGGTTGATTTGTGAGACGTTGTTTGTAATGTTCCTGATTCAGAAGATGTTAAGTCAAACGACTGGGTTGTTGGTTTGGTTGATTTGTGAGACGTTGTTTGTACTGTTCCTGATTCCGAAGATGTTAAGTCAAGCGACTGTGTTGTTGGTTTGGTTGATTTGTGAGACGTTGTTTGCAATGTTCCTGATTCAGAAGATCTTAAGTCAAACGACTGTGTTGTTGGTTTGTTGATTTGTGAGACGTTGTTTGTAATGTTCCTGATTCAGAAGATGTTAAGTCAAACGACTGTGTTGTTAGTTTGGTTGATTTGTGAGGCGTTCTTTGTACTGTTCCTGATTCAGTAAATGTTAAGTCAAACGACTGTGTTGTTGGTTTGGTTGATTTGTGAGTCGTTGTTTGCAATGTTTCTGATTCAGAAGATGTTAGGTTTGGTTGATCTGTAAGACGCTGTTTGTACTGTTCCTAATTCAGAAGATCTTAAGTCAAACGACTGTGTTGTTGGTTTGGTTGATTTGTGAACGTTGTTTGCAATGTTCCTGATTCAGAAGATCTTAAGTCAAACGACTGTGTTGTTGGTTTGGTTGATTTCTGAGACGTTGTTTGTACTGTTCCTGATTCAGAAGATCTTAAGTCAAACGACTGTGGTGTTGGTTTGTTGATTTGTGAGACGTTGTTTGCAATGTTCCTGATTCAGAAGATCTTAAGTTAAACGACTGTGTTGTTGGTTTGGTTGATTTGTGAGACGTTGTTTACAATGTTCCTGATTCAGAAGATCTTAAGTCAAACGACTGTGGTGTTGGTTTGTTGATTTGTGAACGTTGTTTGCAATATTCCTGATTCAGAAGATCTTAAGTCAAACGACTGTGTTGTTGGTTTGGTTGATTTCTAAGACGTTGTTTGTACTGTTCCTGATTCAGAAGATCTTAAGTCAAACGACTGTGGTGTTGGTTTGTTGATTTGTGAGACGTTGTTTGCAATGTTCCTGATTCAGAAGATCTTAAGTTAAACGACTGTGTTGTTGGTTTGGTTGATTTGTGAGACGTTGTTTACAATGTTCCTGATTCAGAAGATCTTAAGTCAAACGACTGTGGTGTTGGTTTGTTGATTTGTGAACGTTGTTTGCAATATTCCTGATTCAGAAGATCTTAAGTCAAACGACTGTGTTGTTGGTTTGGTTGATTTGTGAGACGTTGTTTACAATGTTCCTGATTCTGAAGATGATAAGTCAAACGACTGTGCTGTTGGTTTGTTGATTTTTGAGACGTTGTTTGCAATTTTCCTGATTCAGAAGATGTTAGGTTTGGTTGATCTGTAAGACGCTGTTTGTACTGTTCCTAATTCAGAAGATCTTAAGTTAACCGACTGTGTTGTTGGTTTGGTTGATTTGTGAACGTTGTTTGCAAGATTCCTGATTCAGAAGATCTTAAGTTAAACGACTGCGTTGTTGGTTTGTCGATTTGTGAGACGTTGTTTACAATGTTCCTGATTCTGAAGATGATAAGTCAAACGACTGTGTTGTTGGTTTGTTGATTTGTGAGACGTTGCTTGCAATATTCCTGATTCAGAAGATGTTAAGTCAAACGACTGTGTTGTTGGTTTGTTGATTTGTGAGACGTTGTTTGCAATGTTCCACATTCAGATAATGGTTTGTCGAATGGAGTTGTTATATGAACTATTGGTACAGTCGACGTTGAGTGAAACCTTGGTGTTGATGTAAGAGCCGCTGTTGTATGTAGTGGTCCAAATTCAATTGATTTCTCAAATGGCGTTGTTGTTTGCAATTTCATTTCACAGTTGTTCGAAATGATGTGGGTTCGGTAGATATGTCGAATGGTGATGTTGTTAATTCGAATGATGTTGAGTCACATGAAAGCGGTGTTGGGAGTGTATAAACCTGAGTTGTTTGCAATGTTCCTGGTTCAGATACTGTTAGTAATGTTGTTTGATAATTTGATGCATACAATGTTTCTGTTGTTTGCGATGTTGATGTTATTTCGGTTGATGGTATGTACAATGTCTTCGCTGTTGATTTGATCAATGCTGTGTTGGTTGAAAGTGTTGTTTGTAATGTTGTTGATATAACTGATGTTGAGTCAAATGGTGGCATAGTTTTGGAAGTAATTGATGTTTTATCAAACGGTTTTGTTGTTTTTAATGCTATTGGCTCAATTGATGTAGAGGCAAATGCTGGTGGCGTTGTATGCGATGTTATTGATTCAGTAGATGCTGTGACAATTGCCGTTGCTTTTCGAAATGTGGGTTCGAATGATGCTTTAAACGGCGGTGTTGTTAGGGAGGGTGTTAATTCAATTAGTGTTGAGTCAAATTGTGATGGTACTTGAGATGTTAGTGATGAAATGTCAAATGATTCGGTTGATTTATCAGATAGTGTATGCAATGCTCCTGATTCAGATGCTGTGTCAAATAATGTTGTTGTTCGTGATTTTATTGAATCAATTGACGTTGTGTCAAATGACGTTGTTTGGAATTTTATTGTTTCTTTCAATGTGTGAAATTGCGATTTTTCTTGCGACGTTGATGATGTTATGACTAATGTCGTTTCAGGTTGCAGTGATGTATTGAAAATTATTGATTCGGATGATGCTTTATTATATGTGGGAGTTGTTCAGGATTTTTTTGGTTTAATCCATGATAGGTTTGATGGATTATTTTATTTTGTCTTGAATTGTGGTATTATTTTCAAAATTGTTGATTCAGTTGAGCCTTTATGAAATGTCGACTTTGTTGATGCGATTGGTGTTGTGTAAAATACCGTTGTTGTTTCGGATTTCCTTGATTCAAATAATACTGTGTCAAATGACGGTGTAAGTGATTCGATTGATTGGTCAAATGACTGATTTGTTTGTAATGTTGCTTGTACAGCCGATATATTGTCAAACGGTAGTTTTGTTGAATATCTTGTGTGAAACGTTGTTGTTGCTGTAATTTTCAATGCTGTTGGTTCGGCCGATGTGTCAATGGCTGCCACTGTGTTAGAATTAGATATGTTAGTATGTGGTGCCGTTTTATATAACGGTGCTGCTACGCTAGTTAGTAAGTAAGTTGCCACTTCGCTAACTACAAAGCTTGGTGTCGATGGTGTACCAGCTTCTATTGTGCTCGACGATGAGAAGGTCGTCTGCTCGGTTGAGGAAGACGGGGTAAACGTGGTAGACGCTGACGTCAGCAACGTTTGTGGTGCGCCACACAAAATCAACGAAACCAGGAGGAGATACCCCCTCAATGGCAGGGTACGTATTCTAGCACCTCTAATCCCTGCCATTTAACGGACTGCCAGCTACACTGTCATATTTCTGGAATGTCAAAAAAGGTCATATGTCAGAATTATTTTCCTAAGCCACTTTTCCTTACATATAAATTAAAGCTTACCTGAAACATTAAACCTTTGTTTTGCGTAAGATTAATATCCCTTGAAAGATTGTTTTGTATATTTAATATATCAGGACTATGTTTCCTAAACCACTTTTCCTTGCATATAAATTATAGCCTAACTGAAACATTATACATTTGTTTTGCGTATGATTAAGATCCCTAGAAAGATTGTTTTGTACATTTTATATATCAGGACTGTGTTTCCTAAACCACTTTTCCTTGCATATAAATTATCGCCTAACTGAAACATTATACCTTTGTTTTGCGTATGATTAATATCCCTTGAAAAAAATATAATGTAAGTATAATCTAAATGATAAAAAAAAAAAATCATAAAGAAAATTAACAACTCTTCATTGTCATACAATAATAATACTGTACAAGTACCACAGTATTGCACTCTTTTGTGAAAATCTTCGGGAAAGGAGATACATTTGTACAAGTCATAATAAAAGAATCGAACACGTCGTTTCCGAAGATGCAAGTTTCCGGAAGAAACGTAGCTCTTCATTGTCATTCAACAATAATATTGTTCATCTATCTTAGTATTACAATGTTTTTGTTTGGTGTTGTGTGTTTGGTACCTGTAAAATTACAATAGAGACAGCCTGATAAATGTGATGTGCTTTATTCTGATCGCAGCTTCAAATGATTAGCTGGACAAGCGACAGGCAAGTTACTCGGGTGCACCTTATGTTGGTGAGGTTTTAGGAGAATACAAGATTGCTCTCTCTACTTTTAATTTATGTAAATCAGTTGAAAATCGGGAAAACCCCATCCGATGTCAGAGCTGTTATAAAGAACACTAAATTAAGTTAAAGCGTGAATACAAGATTCATCAGGGAAATATGTTAGAATAATTGAGAAAGTATAACTCAAAACGGTATTACAGAAAGCTCTTCAGAAAAAGGAAGAAGTTAACTGTCTCCCAGAAGATATCTTAAGAAGAATTTCAAAAACACTTCTGTAACCTTGCATCCTCTGAACTAAAAACTAATGAAAGTATTAATAATTGTATGAAACATTATGATGACATACTCATTCACTCTCCAGTGTTTGATGAACTTGGTGCTGGTATTACAGGTTGTGAAATAGAGTGTGCTATTCAAAACCTTAAATCCAATAAGGCGTGTGGTATTGATGATATGCTGAACGAATATTTTATTCATTGTTCTGAAGTTTTTGTACCTTGTCTTGTTGTACTTTTCAACAGCATTTTTAAATCAGGTACTTATCCTTCTATAGTTCCAGTATTTAAGAAAGCATATGTCGAGTCGGACCTTATTGCTGATTGGTCAGATCTTAGCGTGGGTTCGGACAAAAACAAATGTGAAAAACACCGATCTGGCTGGAAGGTTACGTAAAAGCACCTGAGTCCTAATTGACGGCCGGTAATTCTTTTACAAAGAGTAGAAGATAGAGTCGGGACCGGACCTGATTTCTCGAAATGAAAAAGGGATTATGAGAATCTAACAGAGTCGCCGAACCGAACAAATAATCTAAATGTGGGAAACGTAAATCCTGTTTGTCAAACTGTTTTAGAGCTCAATTAACGTGGCAAAGTATATGGTTATTTGATTTGGGGATTATTGTGTCTAAAATGTTTTAAAAAAAGTATTCCAAATAGTAAAAAGATCCAAATTTCATTGCAATAAACAAGTTTATGTATTTTTACGTGAGTTATAAAAAATGTAAAATATCAGTATGATATAAGTATGATATCAGTATGATATAAGTATGATATCAGTATGATATCAGTATTATATAAGTATGATATCAGTATGGTATAAGTATGATATAAGTATGATATCAGTATGATATCAGTATGATATCAGTATGATATTAGTATGATATCAGTATGATATAAGTATGATATAAGTATGATATAAGTATGATATCAGTATGGTATAAGAATGATATCAGTATGGTATCAGTATGATATAAGTATGATATAAGTATGATATAAGTATGATATCAGTATGATATCAGTATGGTATCAGTATGATATAAGTATGATATCAGTATGATATAAGTATGATATAAGTATGATATCAGTATGGTATAAGTATGATATCAGTATGATATAAGTATGGCACTCTTTTGTGGAAATTTTTTGGACAGAAGTTACATTTGTACAAGACATAATAAAAGTATCACAAACGTCGTTTCCGAAGATGCAAGTTCCGGAACAAACGTAACGTTTATTGGCGGTTAGATGGTAAATATGGAGGCATGTATACTTCTGTGGAACTCTTTTGTAAAGAAGATACAAGTAATAATAAGTTATGAAACAGATATATGTCGTTTCCAAAGATGCAAGTTTCCGGAACAAACGTAACGTTTATTGGCGGTTAGATGGTACATCAGCAAGGCATGTTTAATTCAGATGTGAAGGGAAAATCACCAGTAAGTCAACCTTGTCGAAACGAAAGAATGTTCAATTCGAAGGGCAATTGCTGAGAATAGAACTCTCTCGTTCGACATGCAGTCTTGAACCAAACACCAGTGTTTTATCACATTGTTGTAAACATCTGTCAGATTATCCGGAAGTACATTTTTGTCGCTCAAGAACTCTTTGGGAAAAATTGTTACGGACCACTTATTCGAGAAAATTGATGCAATAAATGTTAAAGAACATGTTTTATGCTTTTTTCAACGGTGTATAGTTTCATTATGCTAGTTTAAAAAGACAATGAAAAATAGTTATGATTTAACTAAGCTGACCCCTTATTTTCACTCATATCCTATGTTTCAAGTGCATAACCCCTTTAACTTTTCTAAAATGATAATTCACCTTTTATCATTCAGACTTCAAGAATACCTTGGTCTTCCTATCTCCCTGCCAAGCTCAGGGACCTGTACGCTTTTATAATCAATAACCGGACAACGTGATAATTTCTATCATTACTATTTGACACGAGCGATAGAATATCATCCTGAAATTAACCACAACAGTACACACTTCTAAACATGTGTTCAACAGCTAATGTACCTTGCGTATTGTTATTGACATAATCATTCCGCTCCCGCTCCTCAGTACACTCGTTCTCATGAATAATGATATCGTGACGGTGGGTTTTTTAACCAATGTAATTGTTGTAATTACAAGTAACGGTCGAAGTCGAGGGAATCGGTAATGATAACCTTTTGTGTGAAAGCATGTGTGATTTCTGTTGAGAGTCTTTTGCCGACAAGAAAGACTATCGATAAATAACCTCAGAGGCAAGGCAAATATACTTAATACCTTGATTACTAAAACTTTACAGAGTCATAAAAGGCTTTATTGTGTTTTCGTAGACTATAGAAAAGCGTTTGATAGTATATCACATGATAAATTGTGGTGTAAATTGTGGAAATCGGGTGTAAGAGGACGGATGCTTAATGTTATCAAATCTATATACGAGAGTGTTAAGTCATGTATAAAGCTTCATGGTAAATTATCTCCTATGTACGAATTAAAGGTCGGATTATTACAAGGAGAATCTTTATCTCCAATAATGTTTTCTTTATTTGTCATCATAAAGTAATGTCTAAAGGTGCACTTTACACACAGAAACACAGCATGGTGTAAATGTTATACATATGTATCAAATACTTTAACAGTTTTCACGAATATTCGATTTCAGTGATCTCTTTTTTGTTATTCAATATTCAAAATTCAATATTGCTTTCGACAACCTATAAAACCATACCTTTTATGATCCGTGGACTACAGAATATAAGTATTTAAATTTAAGGTTTGAGCTTGCATTATATTCCCGGAGGGGCCGAGCAGGAGGGGGGTATCCTCCAAACATATAAGTGTCAAAAGTGAAAATTGTTTTTACTTGTAAAATCAAATTTATTTATAACAGTTGTTTGTTTTTCAATAGCATATAGAGCTCCTTGAAGATTGTCAGTCCCCTTTTCAAAACCACCCTTCATAAAAACAATTTACAATCATCCCTTTGAACAATTTGTATCAGCCTTGGGTTTATCAAGGTATTTTAGGGAAACTGACCCTAGGTTTGGTTTGTAGGTGTTTAACGTCGTATTACCAGCTATGGTAATTTAAGGACAAGCCAGGTTTTGGTGGTGGAGAAAAAACGAAGTGCCCTGAGAAAAACCATTGACCTGCGCGCGGCCAGTACCTGGCGACTGCCTCGCGTAGGCCTCGAACCCGCAACCCAGTGGTGGAGGGGTAGTGATCGTAGACGGTCAGACACTTAGACCACTCCCGATCGGCCACCTGAGGCCCCAACTGACCCTGGGTCAAAGTGGAAAAATCATCAGCAAAACTAGCAAAACAAGAGTCTTATAATGCGTAAATAGTGAAATGAAATGCACCATTGCATTGCTTCATCACTTTAACAATGTCTAATATAATAAACAGTATTACCCAAGAGGAGAAACGTTTGATTTTAAATGAAATAGAAATTCAAATAGAAATATTGTATAAAATGGAGGCTATTTTCAATTAGAAATGGGTCCCTTTTAACAAACCTAAAATGGGGAAAGGGGTGAAAGAGGGTGAGGGTAAAAAAATGTCTGCAAGCTCCATCATAATTGTTTCACATACACCCATTTTAGAACCTTGCAAAACTGTCCAACCACAGAATATGTTCTTTTTTTACACAAACGAAATTGGAAAAGAGATCACCCTATGAAAGGTTTGGGGTGCTGGGGGAGAAATAAAAAGAAATAAAAAAAGAGAATATTAAAACAATTAGGGCCTTCCCACGGGATGACCTTGTATTTTATGCATTTCAATCATTGTCTCTAAATAAATATATATTACATACAGCTGTGAGTAACCCCCCTAACCCCCCCCC
>NW_018404625.1:140033-141644 GCF_002113885.1 Mizuhopecten yessoensis
CCAAGTCCCCCCCACCTTAAAATTCCCTCGTGTGAGTGAGTATATATTATATGGTTGCATTAAAACATGTTTATAAAAAAAACAATTACAATATTTGAGTGTTTCAATCAATACTTATATACATGCACAGGTAAATTAAAAGTATCTGATCTAAAAGTGCAGGTATATATTCTTCATAAGTTTAGCTGTAATTAACTTAACATTAAAAAAAATAAAAACCAAGGTAAACTGTGTATGATACACATAAGTATATATATGTATTCATTATACCATATATGTTCACAGGTGTTGATTTGACAAGCCACCTGAAGACAGGTAAATAGTTTTTAAGTACCAGGTATTATATAAAGTTGATTATAGGTATTGTACATAATTAGACATAATTAGACAGGTATACACCAGGTAGATCTACGTAAGCGAAACACTTAGATAATTACAAAACGTATGTATTACCACTTGTACGATACCCGTATATACGTACCTTGCTACATGTACGTCCTACCGCATATATATATTATATATATATAGGTAATATGCCGACGATATTATATATACCGAATACAGGAATACATATATGTCAATATTGCAATAAAAGAGCTAAACTGTCTAAACACAGACCGTAGAAATATTACATTATGTCTCTAATTAAATAAAATATGGAGTTCTTCTCTTTCTATACAAATGTTATAGGGCTACTTGTGTTTGACAGCTATATATCTACCCGACTAAATACGGGACAATTAGACGGAAGCACCCCATTCATTGACGAACATTTCACACTTACCTGGACTGTAGCTACGCACAGCCTTTGAGATTATTGGAACTAGTCTCCAAATTCGGAATATATTTCAGTATTTTCTGACACAGTCCGTGAGTTAGGTGAGAAAATGAACAACTTATTCTACTTTTGATACATGTTTCGTGTTCTATTGTAATGAACAGTTATGCAAGTTATTGAGTGTGTGTACGTACCAGTGGCGTCTTTATTTCCGGTGTCCTGTCGAGAGGTACGTGTGTACGTGTGGAGGATTGTCAGCTTAACGTGATTGTGTAAATAAACCATGTGTAATCAGTGTTCGGTTGCGTTTATGGTTTTTACATGGCATAGGCTGAAAGCGCTTGTCAGACCAGAAAGTTAGTGACGTCATAAAAAAATGGGATAACCTGATTTATCCCAGAATGGTTTGAGCTAGCAGTATATAAGCGAGACTTCATCTCATTCTGGGAGAGAATTCTGATGCTGACAGAAGAACACGGCGAGATACAACAACGTTAAGGTATATACAAAGGCTGGATAAGTCTTTGTGGAAGGACTGCATAAGTCTTTTATAGCGTGGTAGTTGTTGGTCGCTGAATAAGTGACCAGTGGTCGTGAGGCAGTAGGTTAGGGTGACTAGCGGATGTTAGGCCTGTGCATGGTGTAGCTATTACGCTGTGTGAGCCGGTGCGCTGCGCTGGATAAGCCGGTGCGCTGCGCTGGATAAGCCGGTGCGCAAGGTTGTCACTGCGCTGTACTAGTACCGGGAGCACTTGTAATAGTCGTGTGCTAGTTGTTAGTGCCGTGCGCCGCGCTGCATAAGCCGGTGCGCTGTAGGTCTTGTCTAGCCCCCC
>NW_018404625.1:142845-149666 GCF_002113885.1 Mizuhopecten yessoensis
CTCATGCTAGGTCGTGAAGTTGCAACACCTCTGGACCTAATGTACGAAATGCCTCGGTTCGCCAAAGCCATTCCTCAACATCAGTGGGTGTGGGAGTTGCAAGAAAGAATGGAAGAGGCCCATTCCTTTGTTCGAGAGAAGTCAGCTTGTGCCATGCTTAGACAAAAGCAGTACCACGACCAGAAACTTAGCTGGCAGAGTTTCGAAGAAGGCGAGATGGTGTACGTTTTCTTTCCTCAGAAGAAGCAAGGGCTATCACCCAAATTTACTAGTTTCTGGCGGGGACCTTTCAAAGTGTTAGGGAAGTGCTCGGATTTGAACTACAACGTCAATTGTGGACCAAGAGGAAAGCCACAAGTGATTCATGTGGACCGCATTCGCAAGAAATACAGTCAGGACTTGAGAGGCGAGCAGATTGATAGTCGAGATCAGCCTGTCGTATTTGGTTGTTAACTATAACAGAGGGAGACAGAAAGAAGGCAAGGGAGCGGAGTGGGTTAAAATATGTTAGAATCATGAATATATTGCTGAGTATGCATGGAGATTAATTCATTTTCCTGCTGAGATAAATCTGTATCTCCAAAAAGGAGTAGATTAACGGTTAGAGGAATATATGCATTTAGTTCACGGAAGAGGGTTATTCTTTGTTCAGCATAAGTATTGCAGTTAAAAAGGAAATGATAGGTATCTTCATTAGGATAGCCACACCGACAATTTTGATCAGCGACAAGATTAGATCTAAATAAGTGATTTTTCAATGTACTAGCTTGATTTCTTAATCTTTAATGTAAGATATTATTTTTTCTTTCTCCGTACAAATAAAATGTTGGTACCTGGGGTAAATCTGTGTTACGGATAGAATTTTTAAAAAGCTGAAAATGATACATCGTGCCTGATAGCTAAGGGTAATCGATTCCACTGCCTTATTGTAGAGGGAACAAACGATAGATTAGATGATTCGAGTCTGTAATTAGGCAAATTATAGTTTGATGCATTGCGAAGATAGTGCTGAGTCCCATCCCGTTTCATTATATAGAGATTGTCTGCTGGTATAAGAAGGTAAACCAGTGATTATACGACCAGCCTCTAATTGTAATTTTTCTAACCTTTCTGCATCAGCAACAGAAAACCCGTCCGAGAGTTCACAGCAATATTCTAAAACCGGAAGAATAAAGGATCTATATATTCTATTTAATGTACGTCTAGTATATTTCAATTTACGAAGGACATCTATCTGATTCGCTACAGTTTTACTTATATGTTCTATGTGATAGCTCCACTTACAGTTTGAGTCGATGAATACTCCTAGATGCTTATGGTAGTCTACAAATTCAATACTTACATCAATAAAATTTATTTCAATTATGTGATCCAGTTCAGGGTTAGAAAAAAAGCATTTCCTCTGTTTTGCAGGATTGAACTTAACCAACCACTTATCAGCCCAAGATTGAGTATTTAAAAGATCATTGTTAATTTTCTGTTCAATTATCTGTGGACATTTATCCGACCGAAGAGGAGTATTATCCGAATAAGTTTCGATAGGCTCTCTATATTTTCCTTTATATCATTAATATATATAATGAACAAGAGAGGACCAAGAACTGAGCCCTGTGGCACCCCTGCGTATGTAGATTTTAACATAGATTAGCTACATCCAAAAAATACCTGCTGTTTTCTACCAGATACATAATCCATTAACCAGTCCAATAACTTGCCTGGTATGCCATAAATAGCTAGTTTCACTTCCAACCCCATATGCCAACTCTATCGAATGCATTGGAAATAACGCAGAAAACTAAAGGTCGCGCTATAGCTATTACCACGAAAACTACGCGTGAATATATTTCACTTTTCTTGTACATTTCCTGAGTGATTGATTTGAATCTGATTTATGTAATTCAATTTGCGTCACCGGTAAACATATTAAGAGTATTTTATAAATTAATTATAGTGTTTGTTAATTATAATGATATTATAAAATGATTTAAGACACAATAGTCGTGGGATTTAGGATTGAACAAATAATATGTCGGCAGTTTAGTAGTCAAAATAATGGGGAAAAAACACACACAATGAAATATGCATGAAACATTTTTTTACGATGTTTTTTGGGGTTTTTTTGCTGTTTGCTTATTTGTTTGTTTTGTTTATATTTTTTCAACAAATTCTGTTAGATCGTGAAATTAGATATTGGCCACATAGTTCGCATCGTAATCTCGAGAAAAATGACCTTCAACTTAGTCAGCAGATGGCGCATGATAATAGGATTACATAAATCTTTTGTTCATTTTTCATTTTACATTCTTTACTAATTCCAGGAAAAAAAATAATTAAAAAATACACAAATAAAGATTACAGCCTCTTATAAGCTTGGCCACGTGTTTATATGGCCGATTGGATCGAAGAAGGCGACTTATCTATTATGCATGTTCCTGCCGTGAAGATGGGAGGTTTTCATGTTGGTTTATAGAAATTTACGAGAAATATTTGCTCACCTAACTCACGGACTGGGTCAGAAATATTCAAAATGAAGAAGTTAACAAGACACGGGCCAATATTAATAATCACGAAAAGGATTGTTTCATAAATGCACACATTATAGTTCTTTTTAAGGGGGATTTGAGGACAACAAAACTGACGTGCTGTCTCCATTGCAGAGCTTGTAACTTTTACGATTCTTTTTTTTTTCTCTTCTTTTTCCTCTCTCTCTCCTTTTATTTAATTGCAGATTATTTTATCCTTTTCTAGCGTGAAGTGATGCTCAGCTTCATTGTTTAGACCAAATTAAACATATCATGTCACTGATAATAAAAAAGATATAACATGAAGCGTACTTCTACAACATGGTTCGTACCAGCCATGTGTTGTTAAATAGCTGCTCATGCCAGCGTAGGTCTTGTGATTAAGTAATTTAGACATTTCGTCGTTTTTTTCAGTAATTGTATATCCAGATACCAAAAATAAGAGTCCGACCGTATTAAAAACGTACAGGAAATGTGTTAAGTGCTATTAAGATACGTTATCTCCATACGAAATAGGGTTTTGTCTCTTTTGATACAATAAAAGAACGAGAGAATACTGATATGTCAACAAAACCACAATTCGATGGCAAAATATAAACAAAGGGAAGTTTTGTAAGGAGACCCCTGAAAAGATACAAGGAAAATAAGACCAAGTGTTCCGGAAGGATAAACGCTTTAATATTCATAGACGACACACTACATGTAAATCCTCGTCAAATCATAGCAATGCCATGTCCTCGTGGCCAGAACCGGGGTAGTGACAGCAAAGTAAGCCAAGGCAAACCAATGAGCATAAATGAGGACATAACTTCATATCGCAGGAAGAAATAGCTTATTTATGACGATGACCATAACATTTGTCCATAGTCTTCATCAACCTGCCTTTTTGAAGGTATGTGTTTGTAAGTTTGTCCGTCAAAACTCTACAACTATCACGGGAATCATGATATTTGGAGCAAGCTATTGAATACAAACTATAGATTTCTTCAATGATGAGTTAGAAATATCAAAACCCTGCAAACTGTTATCATTGGATGGTTTTCTTGTACATTGCTACCAGTGTCTTGTATAAAAACACCAGTCAAATAGATTTGTAATTGCATGTGCTACGATTTTACGCGAGTAATTAATACTATTTGCTTTAACGCTTTCAGGACCATCGTTCTCAATGATTTCCCTTGTAGAGCGTGACATTTTCCCTTTGAGAGGAGCGTGACAATACTTGGATTTGACCTAAACTTACATGGCGGGTGTCGTCGATGAAGCAGAAGACGCTGACCCTTCCGGAACCCCTGGTCTTAGTTTCAGTTAAGCTTTTGTTGAAACGTGGGTATTAGTTTGTCCCATTACGTTCATTGCTCTCTACTATTACTATTAACTTTGTAAATAACGTGTATTACTCATTAAATTAGTTTTAATATCCTTCTTTGTCACACCAAGGGTGGCGAGTTTGGTAGACTTTGAAGAAATGTACTTCAAGGAAGTAGAATACATTTATATAAGTCTGCATTATTTCCCGAATGACTTTTTAACTAGTCATTTGTTTAAAATTGTGTCAAAAATATTTGTCTTTATACCTTTACATTGTATTTGCTTATTTGTCCGTCTGTTTGTTTTGTTCTATTATTTTTTCTTATTGATATACAAGCCAAACAGATATGACCCAATCAAATATCTTTGTGGGTAACTTCCTTGATATTGAATTTCATTTAAACATAACACAAGCCAAATTGATCGGCTAAACACCGGTTGTTCAATAATAATAATATTTGATACCGTAACAAGAACAAAGGCAAGGCTTGGATACGCAGTGATATGACTGACAACAATTAAAACGATAAGACAAAATAACAAAAGTTTGTATTTCCTATTAAACCTTTTTGTTTGTTTAATAAAAAAAAAAAAAAAAAGACGTTCATTTCCACTAAAAACAAAAACATGCATTTCATGTGCAATGACGTCACATTATAAATTACGCATCGGTCATGGAAGCGGTCAGTACATTTTGGAAGTCAGTGGTTAAGTCGTTAACCACAGATGACCTGCAAAGTGTGGGGGAAAATAATATAAGTAAGTTTTCCAATTACGCAGTGTGCAGGGAAGATGCATTATATCTCTGAATGCGTAGGGAGCAAAATGTTAATTCAGAAAAAAATTAGATTTAATTTTATAAAAGATTGAATTTACAAAGAAAATTATCAAGAGAAATCTGTTAATGTTGAAATATATTTAGTCAGAATAGCCATTTTCTCACTTCGAATTAACTTTAACAAAATAAGTTACAACAGACATTGTATTACCTGAGTGCGAGTTACCATGTTGGTAAATCGAATTCCCCCCTTTTTTTTAATCACCGATTGCAAAGATTTCTTTTTTCATTTACAATTGGAAAGTGGTTTTTAGGATAAACACTAATTAACTGTGGGACATTTAAGTCTGATGTACTCTTTTTTTAATCCACATACATTTCCTTTTCTAAAGAAAATCATGATAATACACATGTAAGATATCCCTCATGAATTGTAATTGGTACCTGGTAGGATAATACGCAGTGATGCGTATATTTATTTCACCTAGGAAAAAAATACACTACACTATTTATATTTTTTTGTTAAGGTAAACTCAGCACCAAACAGTATCTCAGTTTAAAAAACATTAAATTTTATAGCGATAAAACGCCCATATTAGTGAAACTTCATTCATGTTCAAACTTAGATTCTGTGCCTAAAGCCTGTTGTAAAAAAGGGCATGTATGAACATTTAACACTGTTTTTGAGAAACAATTTAACAAATTTGCACATCTTCCCATTATAAATTATAATTTGCTAACCCCCAACCCCACACCCCACTCGACAAAGCTGACAGGGGATATATAACTGTGCTATCTCCGTCCGAGCACATTGAGTGGGGAAAAGCCCATGATATAGTAGGAGCGTTAAATGATATAAATATAAAACTGGCATCAATGATGCAGTTAGGGTTACCTCGGTAACTTCCCGAATATACCCTCATATACCACATAAAAACTTATCTAGACCATATTTAGATAACTAAAAATGTTACAGCGTTAATACTTTTGTCAAAGATGCAGGAGGGTCGCTGTCTATTAAACCCATGTTTCCGATACTGAATTTGACCTACATTTTATGCTTCAGTGATTCTCGTATTTTCTTATTTAGTATATCCATACAAATTCGCAAGTCTGTTTCTTGACAACTAGAAGTGCTGCATGGGAATGATGCAATTACAATCGCTCAAAAGGACGCATGTTGCAGATGCTGAATTTGACCTACATTCTACGCTTCAGTGACTCCCATATTCTCTCATATATCACATAAATACAAATTGTTAAGTGAGTTTCTTGGAGACGACTAGAAGTGCTGCATGGTATTGCTTGCATCGATGATGCAATTATAATCGCTCAAAAGGACGCATGTTGCAGTTGCTGAATTTGAACCACATTCTACGCTTCAGTGACTCCCATATTCTCTCATATTTCACATAAATACAAATTGTTAAGTGAGTTTCTTGGAGACGACTAGAAGTGCTGCATGATATTGCTTGTATCGATGATGCAATTACTATCGCTCAAAAGGACGCATGTTGCAGATGCTGAATTTGACCTACATTCTACGCTTCAGCGTTTTCCTACAAATTCCCTTTTTTAATCACAGAAGAATAGTTCAGTCGACTTCTATACATTAATGATTCATGGTAACTTCAGGTACTACATGAATAAAACTTGCAACAAAGAAACAGCTGGGTTTTCTCTGCTGAAAGAATGTTACCGGTGCTGAATTTTACCTACATTTTGCGTTGCCATAGGTAATGGTGTTATTCGTGTGTTAACAATTGTTGTGTCCATATGCGAGTCCTTATTATTGCTAATTACAATTTGCTTGATATACGCCCGGCAAATTTGACCGAAGTATTATGGTATGAGGTTTTCCGACCGTCCGTCCGGCGTAAACTTTTTAGGTCACCTGAGACAAAGTCTCAAGTATGATAGTATGCACCTATGAGCATCACATTTTGGACCAACATTTGTTTAATTTCCATTGGAAGTAATTCAATTTGGGTTAGCATTATCAGTATAAGGTAGCAGTTTGATAGTATGCACCTATGAGCCCTGACTGACCCCCAGGGGCTGATGGATGGGGCCAAAAAGGGTTGAATTGACTGAAATTTCAAAAATCTTCTTCTCAAGACCCAGATATGGTAGAATCAAATACTCTTCATAGATGGAAGGGTCTTAAGGTGCTTTACCGAAATTGTGAATTTCTTGACCCTGGGGTCTCA